>NC_135234.1:706727051-707027884 GCF_051348905.1 Ranitomeya variabilis | reverse complement strand
ATAAAAGCCACCTAATATTTAAAGAGTAATACCAGCCAAATATGAAAATCCTTCTATTTGTTGGGTCCATATTCTTATTTTGATCAGTCGATCAGACATTGATGACCAAGGATAAGTCATCAATGTAAAAGTAGTGGACAACCTCTTTAAATATGCAAATACTTCTCATAATGTAAAAAAAAAAAGTATGGTATTTTGCTTTTGCTGATTGTTTCTCAGGCTTGCCTAGTGCATGGCGGAAATGTCATGTCATGTTGCCAAGAGTTCTGAATAATATGACAATAGTCATATGAATTGGGCAGAAAGCCAAAAACAACACTCAGAGCCATTTCTTGCATTCTTTTGAGCTTCTTTAAATATTGATATCCTGTTATAAATGCACCCTGCATGGCAAACTTTACCTAACAACAATCCGGTATTTTAAGATGGATTAATAGGTACTTTTTTAATATATATGATGCCAAGAGACTTAGTAATAATGGCCAAACCTTGATGAGGTTTAAATTAGCTATCAATATAGTGCTAAGATTTGCATTGAAAAGTTGTCTTCTGGAGTGGATTGGGAGGGTTAGGGGGGCTTGAACAAGATGGACCAGTATAAATGATAAATTTTGGAAATTAAAATCTGTAACAGGAGATTTGGTTAATAACTTGGCTATTGACTGGTGTCTGTTTCTAATAGATAGAACTAAAGATACACATTTTTATCCTGGTGGAGAACTAATTTGAATAGCTTTTTCCCAGGGAGCATTGTCTTTGCATCTCCCTACGCCAGTTGGTGGGCTTCATATTGAGGAACAGTACCCTATATACCAGTGTTGGCTAACCTATGGCATGCATGTCAGAGGAGAAACTCGGAGCACTCTCTGTGGGCACATGCACCGTTAGCCCATCGTCCTCATGCTGGAGGGTGGCAGCCAACACCAATTTCACCAGGATGTGGGTCCAAGGATGCAACCTCCGAGTCCCTGCGCTGCAATGCACGCCGCCGGGCAATCAAAGGCTGGCAGCATATGTCTGCTTGCCAGTGACGCGCAGCTCATGGCAATGTGTTGCCCATACCAGCACTGCAAAATAAGCTGCTGGCTACAGAAGAGGACATGGTGCGTGAGAAGAGGAAGGTGAGAATAATCATTTGTTTCTTTTTAAGATGTGCTGGAGAAAAATGGAAGAGGCACAGGATTGGGGGTGTTGTACCAGGATTGGGGGCGTTGTACCAGGATTGGGGCGTTGTACCAGGATGGGGACAAAAACCTTAGTATTCAGGTTAAATTGCTGTGTTGGCACTTTGTGATACAGAAGTGGGCTTTGGGTTGCAGTTTGGGGACTCTGTTTCTAAAAGGTTCACCATCATTGGTATACACCTACTGAAGGTGTTGGATGTCCCAGTAAATCCAGAAGGAGGAAGTCCAACGCATTCTCGAAAATGAAGATTTCAATGCGTTTATTACACACTTTACTTGTGCCTTTTACATGAGCACACACGCGTCGTGTGTGGAAATAGAAAAGAGACAGATGTTTTGACCCATCCCAGGTCTTTGTCATAAGGTCACTAAAAAGAGAGAAAGGAATCAAAAAATAAAATGGTTGTGTTTGTACAGTATGCAGCACGTGGACAAATAAAATGCTAACATTTCCATATTTCAAAATTATAGAACAAAGTTTAAACATCACGGCAACAACATAAGTCGTATAGATCTTCCATAGTAGCAGAGCATCAGTGGAGATAACTAAATACAGATATGAGACCCAGGAGAGATGGGACAAAATGGCAGGCTATATAGACCAATAAAGATAATGTATTATAATATGTTTTGTCTTTTTTTTTTTTTCCCCACACGCCACATCTTGTGTGCACTCATGTACAAGCTACAACTACATGTGTAATAAAAGCATTGAAATCTTTATTTTTTCGAGTGTGCATTTGCCTTCCCTCTTCCTTGATTGAGAGGTCTGGCTTTAGAAAGCCCAGAGAAGAGCAAAGATTGATAACAAGTCGGTGAGAAGGTGCACTAAATTGTTAGGCCATGCCAAGGGTGCACCGAGCACATGATCTTGGTTTGGACATTCCTTTTGTATTGGAAGAGTCCCTTTCAAAGGGTCAGAGATTGATTTATAGAGTAGCTACCTAAATAGGCATAGATGTTTCTCAGTCTGGGAGGAGAGCTACTTTGCGTTTTTTTTTCCCAGTGAGCATTGCATTAGTCCTCCACATGGACTAACGGTACTGTCTAGTTCTTGCTTGCTGGAAAAACATGTGATTATCAACGGAGATGGATTTTCATGGCTTTCCCCCCCTATTCTTTGTTATCGATACAAAACCTATCCTGCTCCCATCTCTACAGCTTCCTTAGTGGGACACTATGGTTGCTGTACAGTATTTTAAATGGAGCTGTCAGGCAGCTTGTCAGTAGCATCCAGTCTGTCTCAGATTTGGGTCTCCAACGCAAAGCAAACTTGCAGCTCAACTGAGAGCAGAGAATGGCTAAGAAAGCAAGGACACAGTCTGACATTGCAAACCGTTGAATTACTAAAGATGGTCAGAATCGCCTAGCAATAAGTTATGGGAGATGGTAAGGATGAAATCAAGTACAGGTAATCCCCGGGTTATTAACTAGTTAGGTTCTGTAGGTTAGTTCATAACCCAAATGTGTATGTAAGTGTTAAAATTAAAAATGACAAATTTCTTAGTATTTTTAGACTAAAAAAAGTGCATATATATATATATATATATATATATATATATATATATATATATATATATATATATATATATATATATATATATATATATATATATATATATATATATATTACATACAGTATGCATGCATACATACATATTTTAAGAATTACAAGAGTGAAAATAGGTCACTGGAAAGATTTGGACATCCTTGGAGATTTGGGTGTTCAGGTAACGTTCACAAAGGTTTCAGACCTTAATTGGCCTGTTAGGGTTATGGCTAGTTCACGATCAGCGTAAGGAAAGGACAGGTGATTTCCCATGCAAATTTTCCAGCTTTATAAAAACCCAGCCTCCTCTAACCTTGTGCCAAAAGACAGAAGCCATGGGTTCTTCGAAGCAGCTGCCTAGCACTCTCAAAATGAAAAATGGTGGAGGCCCACAAAACAGGAAAAGGCTATAAGAAGATGGCAAGGCATTTTCAAGTCACCCTTTCCTTAGTTCGAAATGTAATTAAGAAATTACCGTTAACAGGAAAAGTGGAGGTCAAGATAAGGTCTGGAAGACCTAGCAAAATGTCAGTCAGAGCTGCTCGTAGGATTGCTAAAGAGGCAAACCATAACCCCTGCTTGACTGCAAAAGACCTTCAGGTAGATTTAGCAGACTCTGGAGTTGTGGTGCATTATTCTACTGTTCATAGACACCTGCACAAATATGGCCTTCCTGAAATAGTCATCAGAAGAAAACCTCTTCCGCGTCCTCACCATAAAATTCAGCTTCAGAAGTATACAAAAGAACATATAAACAAACCTGATGCATTTTGGAATCAAGTCCTGTGGACCGATGAGGTTAAAATAGAACTCTTTGGCCACAATGATCAATGAAAAACAACATCTAGCTGACCATTAAGCATGGGGGTGGATCAATCATGCTTTGGAGTTGTGTTGCAGCCAATGGCACTGGGAACATTTAATGAGTAGAGGAAAAACTGGTCTCAATGAAATTTCATTGAACAGCGCTAACTGTACTGCTTTTTCCCAGACGCTGGCACGTGTCACACTGATGCTGCAGGCGGATGCGACACATGAACACTGATAGCATCTGTTCTGTTTTTTCCAATACCCGTAATATCAGGCCATGTGAAAGAAGCCTAATACTGTTTTGCCTTAAATCTTGCTCTGTGTTTTGTGAAGCTAGTTGCTGTCATAAATTCTAAATAATTACTAAGAAATATGAAGGGAGATAAGATGGGATTTGACCCTGGTTATTGCCAGCTCAGCAGTGGGTAAGGCACCAGACAGATTTGACAACCCTTGATATAAAAGACTGGTTGTTAGTGAAACTGCTCGGCTAGCTACAGCTGTCTTAGGAATGTTTCCTAATGTTGCCAAAAAATGTGCTGCTATCACTATAGAATTTAGAGGAAAATAGGATTAGATCAATCATTAGTACACTGTAGCGGGAAGTATCACCAGGCACTGCTTTACATTGTACAGATCACAGCCTGAGTGTAAACATGCAAATTTATCAATTATTTATTGGGTAAGAAATAATTGTTAGATTGGTTTGGATCCCACCCTGGTTCTCTTGGATCGACCACTGAATTCAACTTCCCCCACATCATAGTGTTGGCAGGCAGGGAAGAAAAGGGAAAAACCTAAGAGAGAAAAAAAATGAATATATACCCTGCTGTGAGTAAGTAAAAACCAATAGTGCAAATAAATAACATGGGGTACTTTGTAAACACTGTTTTTGATTTAAGAAAAAAAAAGTGGAAAAGCCATCCCACCAGCGCCAAGGTGTACACAATTGGGACGATCCTAACCTCTAGTATTAAAACCTAGATGAAAAGGGAACACCAGTAAATCCATTCTTGCAATCCTTTAGGGCACAGAAATCTGACCCAAATATTTTTTGCAGTGGATGGGTAAGAACTTCCATAAACTGGAAAATTGCTTTAAAGGTTTTACTGCAAAATATATATTTATTATTAATGCTTACAACCCAGTGATCCTGAGAGTTGAAGTTGAACTTGCACACCTCTGCCCCATTCATTCCCAATGGCAGTGCTCCTCTATCTCAGCCACTGAGAATGAATGGCTCAGAAGTGCACATGCTCAGATGGATAGAGGATGACTTCATAGGGTATTAGGATCATATTATGGGCACATACTCTGATTATGTCTCTGTTTGGTGCTACCATGACTTCTCTTTAGTGTTTTTCTGCTTGGCCAACTCTAACTTTTAGTTAATGGCTAATAGTAGCCAGAGCTTGTAGGAGTGGGGAAATGGCCAAGCGGGGTATGAAAACTTGTTATAGTTGGGTGCTGGAGTACAATTTTTTTGTGGTGGCACATGACAGTTGAATGAAGTGCCAAATTCATTAGGCGGCAAGTGATTTTTAATGAATTTGGGTCATCTCTCTCCAGCTCACTATTCATAAAGACCAGTGTGCAAAATGGCAGACTTGAAGAATCAAGGCTATTGTTTTTTCAAAAGCATTGGGCACGGAACGACTGTTCAGCTACCCCTAAGTTCTGCCCTCCTGACCTGGTTTGATTAGCAGTTCTGTCTCTTAAGTTTTGCTTTATATGTAATCTATTGCCAAGCTTTGTTTCTTACAATTTGAGCCTCCACCACACATACAGTGGGGAAATTAAGTATTTGATACACTGACGATTTTGTAAGTTTTCCCACCTATAAAGAACGGAGAGATCTGTAATTTTTATCCTAGGTACACTTCAACTGTGAGAATCCTAAAAAGAAGTCCAGAAAATCACATTGTAGAATTTTTTTCCTAATTAATTTGCATTTTGTTCCATGAAACAAGTATTTGATCACCTACCAACCGGCAAGAATTCTGGCTCTCACAGTCCTGTTAGGTTTTCTGTAAGAAGCCCTCCTACTCTACACTCATTACCTGTATTATTGGCACTTGTTTGAACTTGTTAGGCTACGTTCACATTTGCGTTGTGCGCCGCAGCGTCGGCGCCGCAGCGCACAACGCAAACGAAAACGCGGCAAAACGCACGCTAAAACGCTGCGTTTTGCGCCGCATGCGTCGTTTTTGGCCGCAAGTTGGACGCAAAAAAAATGCAACTTGATGCGTTTCTTGCGTCCAACGCTTGCGGCCATGCGGCGCTAAACGCAGCACAACGCATGTCCATGCGCCCCCATGTTAAATATAGGGGCGCATGACGCATGCGGCGCCGCTGCGGCGCCCGACGCTGCGGCGCTGACCGCAAATGTGAACGTAGCCTTACCTGTATAAAAAATACCTGTCCACAAAACAAATCACACTCCAACCTCTCCACCATGGCCAAAACAAAAGAGCTGTCTAAGGACACCAGGGACAAAATTGTAGACCTGCACAAAGCTGGGATGGGCAACAGTACAATGCGCACACAGCTTGGTGAGAAGACAATAACTGTTGGCACAATTAGAAAATGGAAGAAACCCAAGATGACTGTCAGTTATCCTTGGTCTAGGGCTCCATGCAAGATCTCACCCTGTTGGGTTAAGGATTGTTCTGAAAAAGGTCAGGAATCATCCCTGGACTACACGGTTAGTAACCTGAAAAGAGCTGGGACAACAGACTCATACATTACCATTGGTAACATTCTACGCCTTTATGGCTTAAAATCCTAAGGTCCCCCTGCTCACACCAGCACAAGTATGGCCCATTTGGAGTTCATCAATGACCATGTGGATGATCCAGAGGAAGCAAGGGAGAAGGTCATGTGGTCAGGTGAGACCAAAATAGAACTTTTTGGTATCAACTCCACTCACCGTGTTTGGAGGAAGAAGAGGGATGAGTACAACCCCAAGAACATCATCCCAACTGTGAAGCATGGTAGAAGAAACATCATACTTCGTTTGGGGGTGAATTTCTGCAAAGGGGACAGGATGAATGCACCGTATTGAAGGGAGGATAGATGGGGACTTGTATCGCAAGGTTTTGGCCAATATCCTCCTTCCCTCAGTAAGAGCATTGAAGATGGTTCATGGCGGAGTCTTCCAGCATGACAATTACCCAAAACACACAGCCAGGGAAACTAAGGAGTGGCTCTGTAAGAAGCATTAAAAAGTCCTGGAGTGGCCTAGCCAGTCACCAGACCTGAACCCAATAGAAAATCTTTGGAGGGAGCTGAAACTCAATGTTGCCCAGTGACAGCCCCGAAACCTGAAAGATCTGGAGAAGATCTGTATGGAGCAGTGGGCCAAAATCTCTGCTGCAATGTGCGCACACTTGGTCAAGAACTACAGGAAATGTCTGACCTCTGTCAGTGAAAATAAAGGTTTCTGTACCAAATATTAAGTTTGGTTTTGCTATTGCATCAAATACTTATGTCATGCAATAAAATGCAAATTAATAATGTAAAAATCATACAATGTGATTTTCTGGATTTTTTTTTTTTTTTTAAGATTCTGTCTCTCACAGTTGAAATGTACCTGCGATAAAAATTACAGATCTCTCCATTCTTTGTAGGCAGGAAAACTTACAAAATCAGCATTGTATCAAATACTTATCTTCCCCACTGTAGATCCATGCAGAGATGGTAAAGTAGTCCCTTACTTCATCCTACAAGCATCCTCCTTTCATATGGGCAGCTCGGGATTCTTTCAGTGTCAGACATGCCTATCTCCGCAGGTCATTCTGAGCGCTGTCAGTAGCAACCCTCTCCTAATGATAATTTACACCATGGCTATCAGTCATTATCAGTGAGGGGGTGATTACAATGAATGATGAATGATGTCTGTAAATAGTACCTCGCTAGGCATGTGCAGGAGCCTGGAGAGACGTCTATGATTTTGAATATTGTTCTAGGTGTTATTCTAGCAAAACTATTGTTGTAACCTTGATACATGTAAAGCGCCATGGAATAAATGGCGCTATAATAATAAATAATAGGTGCAAAGAAAACCCTTATCACGCCTTATGAGGATTACTGAAGGCAGTTCTTCAGCGACATCCAATTGGTATGATTTATGCAGTGTGTAACTCCCAAGTTATAAAAAGGGTTAACTCCTAATGTAAAATATGCTTTTATGCTAGAAACACTGTTTTACACTCTTGGTATAAAAATGATTTTAATTTAATTAACTCTGTATAACATGATCTATGGCTGACAATCCAAAACCACCATTCTATGTTCTAAATGGGTCGTCGCTTGGGATTGTAGATATTTCGTATGTGTGTGTATATACGGTAATTGTTTCTGTATAGTCCCAATATTAGGCAAATTTTCAAATTTGGGGAGAGGTGTGGGCATCAAGCTGAATCTTTGACCCAAGTAATGGAAAGCACTATTAGTCCTCATGGGTATTTTAATGGTTGCCGTATTCGTTGGTCTCGACTTTTTGAGAAACGCACATGGCTGAAAAGATTTTATAACTAGTTGATAGGAGTGGAGAAGTGGAGTTTTTTTTTATTTATTTTTTATTAAACACGAAATGTGTGACTTTTTTTGGTCATGTTAAAGAATTCCTATCAAAGACATTTTTGTTGACCCCAATTCTTATTCTGCCAGCCAACGTGGCCTACAGTGGTCACAGTCACTCAATCTAAACATATCTGGCCTGTCAAAATAGGGGTCCTGTGGATATTCTACAGACTTGCGAAATGGGAATCACTGCATGGTAATTTTCTTGATTTTCTTTGTATGTGGGAGATTGTTCTTTTTTTTTCCCTTCCTTTTTTTCCTTCTTCACTTTTTTTTTCGGTCTTTTTTTTTTTTTAAATCTTTTTCTTCTTCAATCAGAAGTTTGCTTGTCTTTTCTTAGCCGTCATACTGCAACTGAAACTGGCATTTGTTTGACTGACCCCTACAACTGATAAGTGTTCCCCTCCTCCTAAATTAGAATACAAACTGTTGCCCCCACTTGCTAACCCATGACCATGATCATTAGGGAGATCACATCACCAGTCAGTCATGAATTCATTGGTGTGCAAGCTGGCATCAAGGAAATTTGCAGCTTTCTCAAGTTCCACATCAAATGCTTGGCTGCACTTCTAAATATGTTACCTGAGACATCAGTGATGGCTTCTCAACGTGGTGGACATGGCTCCTGGTCAATTATCGGTCAGGACTAGACCTATGTGATCTGCTCTTCTACAGAGGGAGGTGCTGTGTACTGAAGTATGCCTCCCCACTAACCTTCAATGATCACAGTTTGAAGCTTTTAAAGCTGCTCTGCATTCTCAGAACTTGTTCAACCATCATGTAATCTTCAGAAACTTTTAAATCAAAAGGACTTGTGCTTTATTATGTTAAGCGGCTCTTATCTGATGTTCTGACTTTTTTTTTTTTCTTTGGTAATCTACGATTGTGTTTAGAATTTTTTTTTTTCAGGAAAAAAATATAGAATTTGATCTCCTTTAGTATTCTGAGGGCGACGTCAGGTTCTGCTGCATCATGTAATTTTTTTTATATCTTGGCCCCTGGAAACATTCTTTTTATATAAAGTGCAGAGAAGACCTTTCCTAATTAGATTACAGTATTGCCTAGTTGTAATTCCTAAAAAAACGTGCAATTGTCCTACATTTTATTTGGCCATAGGAATGTTCTGGAAAACAAATACGAGTCCAGCTGGCCATACATGTTCTGGCTGTTGGCCGAACAATGCTTACCCAGATCATTCGGCGGACAGCCCTCTTGGCCAACTCTCCCATACACAGGAGCGCTTACTTGGCCGTGTGCTCTGAGAAAGCTGTCATCTGACACATCGGCCGGTGGCTTATCTTCAGGAGAAAAATGTGATCAGCAATCCGAAATTGTACACACGCAATCGACCGCTCTCCCAACCATCAGTCGGTTGGCGCCCCATACACATTTGACTGTCGACTGAACCCTTTGACATCTGTGTTCAGACGTTAATCTGTGTATGTGGGGCTTTAGATCTCAAGCCCTAAGGGCTGCTATAGAAGTGTGGGGGGTCTTGCATGGAAATGTATTATATATTATTTTATATCTATGTATGTCTAGGCCTTTTCCAATATCATTACCTATTACCTTCTATATCTTTTCTCCTGACATAACAATCCGTAGATCTAATGAACTTCACATGATGAGTCTGTGATGCGTTTTTGATGTTGCAGATTTTTTGCACCTATTCGCTAAATTAGGTTACTTGTTTTTTTTCTTTGCCTTTTTTGAATGTTTTTTTTATTTTTGTTTTTTTTTACATGAATTTTAAAAAGAATGGGGTTGTCCAGATTTATCACGAAATTCTGGAATTGCTGTATGTGGCTGCAGAATTAAAGTGCGCACTTTAAGGATGCTTTGTGATGGCTGCGTGACTGAGCAGTTATGTGACCTCGTGTAAGCGATACGCATACTCACAGCCACATTCCCAGTACAGCTGCGTGGCCTCGCTCAATTCACTTGTGTTGAATGGTGCTGCACATGTCTAGTCGGAACGTGGAAGTATGCATACCATTGGTCTCATCGCCAGCAACGGAGAATCCACACAGCGCGCGATGTGAGGATTTACAAGTCTGCAGTCAAATTAAGTGACTCCAAACTTTTTTTTTTTTCAAAAGCCTGGACAATGCCTTTAAATGGATTCTGTCATTACATTTGACCTATTTAAACTATTAGGCTATAAGGAGGACATTTTACATATGTGAAAAACTTTGATTTCTCAGGAATAAGACATCAGATCACAGATATGACAGTATCATTTTATTCAGCTTCCTATGACCTACATGCCCATATAAATGGCTTTCGAGGGTTGATCCTAGTGACCGATTCCCTTTAAGCTTCTATGTGTTGATACTTCCTATTATTTGGTTTTGACAAAACTTTGATGCAGCCATGTGTGGATTGCATGAGTTTGTAGTGCGTCTCCACAGCAGAAAAAAGCGCTAAAATCACATATACATTTACTAAGTGCAAATTTTCCGCATCTGATGTCTATAGGGAAAAAGTACACCTAAAACTTAGTGTATCCGCAAGAGAAATTGACATGCTGTGGAAAGTATGAGGGTATGTGCATACGATGCGGATTTGCTGCTGATCCGCAGTGGATTTTTCCGCACAGAAACGCTGCAGATCCGCACTGTGATGTACAGTACAATGTCATTTAATGGGAAAAAAAAAAACTGTGCGGAAAAATCAATGCGGAATTGCTGTGGATTTCAAAGAAGTGCATGTCACTTCTTTTGTGCGGATCTGCAGCGTTTCTGCACCCCTCCATGTTAAAAATCCGCAGTGGCAAAATCCGCAGGATTCTGCCAGGAGATGTGGATTTTGTGCAGAAAATTCTGCACCTCTTTTCTTACTTGTGCACATAGCTTGAGAGAGTTGCATGCACAACCAGACGTTCCACTTAACTCCTCCTTGCAGAAGTCCAGTGGCCAATAGAGAATGGTGGACACCAGTCGGGGGACGCTCACAGATCTCTACCGGTGTATCTGTGATAACCGGCTCCTTTTTAAGCGGTCATGCATACAGTATAGAGGGAACCTACACTATCCATATAAAAGACCCATATGCTTGCTAACTGATTCCAGCAGCAAGAGCGACTCAGATTGCCGAACCCTGGTCTAGACATTGGTTTACATTAATCATTTGCAGTAAGAAGGCTGAGAATCACTTTTTCACCTCGTGCCGTGTCCTGTCTGTTTTATGCTATGCAGAGAAATATGCTGGTTATTTTGTTTTTGTTATTGTCTATGGAAAAAAATGTATTTCCGTGCTTACCGCATGATTGAAGGTGCGGGCGGTTTCTTGGCCTTCATGCAACACAATGGGGCAGATCTACTAAAGCGGTCTAGTCTGTTGAAAGTGTAAACTAAGACTAGACAGTCTTGGTATGAGTCTCATGCTGGTTATGTTTAGCATCCTTAGACGGTTATAAAGGATCGTTTATACCTGACACAGGCTGCCACTGCTCTTGGCAGCAAAAATCCCATTTACACAGGACGAAGAGCTGCCAAAAACAATGATTTCCACACAAAATATTTTCACCTGACAAACAAGTGTTTTGCTCTTGTGATTGGCAGCTTTTTTAGACTGCAAGATTTTTAAGAAACCAGTGTTCAAGAAATTGCTCATTCAAGATAATTTTTCTGTGTGAATGGACCTTTGGGTTATGCTACCTATTAGCATCAGCTTTGTGCAGAAATGTTTGACCAAATTTTGATGTTTTTGGGGTATTTCCACCAAACCACACCCGTACTGAGTGAGACACCATTGGGTTTGAGGCCGGGTATGTCACAGTCTGTAAACACATCGCAGTGTCTGGACTGACCGCAGGTCTACCAGTCAGAAATGTAGAGCCTCATAGACGTGTATGAGGCGGTACGTTGGGCCGGGAGAGCTGTGGTCAGTCCAGACACTGATTTATGTATAGACTGTGAAATACACCCATCTGCATCTGGCCTAAGAGTGTATAATTGGTCCATGTGTGCCATATTGTCAATTTAGCTGGTGTGCCAATACATATGGTCGACATATAAAAATTACAGCTTGCACTACTTTACTCCATTTTACATACCAGGATAATGCATGGAATGAATGGCAGCTCTGGCGGCAGACGAGCACACGCAGCTGCACATTGAGTCAGTCATGTCTGAAATTTGCCGACGCGACTTGCCTAATTTTCAATACTTCTGTCTGAACCTGACCTTGGCAAATAATATAGTATATGTGGTGCACATTTAGCTCAGGATAGTATTACTCCCATAAGCCTATGCCTGCTGCTAATAACAGCAAGAGCAGGCGCCACTGATGAGAGTATCCATCAGCCGGCACTGGAGCTATAAATAAATAGATAAAGTATAATCAAAAAAATGACATGGTTTGTTTTTGTTTTTTTGATAACCAACATGGCAAAACTGACAGGATTGGGGATAACTTGTTTTTTTTAATGGGTGATCTCTAGGCACGGTGGGACCCAGATTGAACAGCGTACATGCTGTATATTTAATGGGTGATCTCTAGGCACGGTGGGACCCGGATCGAACCGCGTACATACTGTATATTTAATGGGTGATCTCTAGGCACGGTGGAACCCGGATTGAACAGTGTACATACTGTGTATTTAATGGGTGATCTCTAGGCACGGTGGGACCCGGATTGAACAGCGTACATGCTGTATATTTAATGGGTGATCTCTAGGCACGGTGGGAACTGGATTGAACAGTGTACATACTGTGTATTTAATGGGTGATCTCTAGGCACGGTGGGACCCGGATTGAACAGCGTACATGCTGTATATTTAATGGGTGATCTCTAGGCACGGTGGGACCCGGATCGAACAGCGTACATACTGTATATTTAATAGGTGATCTCTAGGCACGGTGGGAACTGGATTGAACAGTGTACATACTGTGTATTTAATGGGTCATCTCTAGGCACGGTGAGACCCGGGTCAGACAGTGTACATACGGTGTATATTTAATGGTTGATCTCTAGGCACAATGGAACCCGGATCGAACCGCGTACATACTGTATATTTAATGGGTGATCTCCAGGCACGGTGGGACCCGGATCGAATAGCGTACATATTGTATATTTAATGGGTGATTTCTAGGCACGGTGGGACCCGGATCGAACAGCGTACATATTATATATTTAATGGGTGATCTCTAGGCACGGTGGGAACTGGATTGAACAGTGTACATACTGTGTATTTAATGGGTGATCTCTAGGCACGGTGGGAACTGGATTGAACAGCGTACATGCTGTATATTTAATGGGTGATCTCTAGGCACGGTGAGACCCGGGTCAGACAGCGTACATACTGTATATTTAATGGGTGATCTCTAGGCACAATGGGACCCGGATTGAACAGTGTACATACTGTATATTTAATGGGTCATCTCTAGGCACGGTGAGACCCGGGTCGAACCGCGTACATACTGTATATTTAATGGGTGATCTCTAGGCACGGTGAGACCCGGGTCGAACAGTGTACATACTGTATATTTAATGGGTGATCTCTAGGCACGGTGGGACGTGGATCGATCAGCGTACATACTGTAAATTGGGTGATCTCTAGGCACGGTGGGACCCGGATCGATCAGTGTACATAATGTTTATGACAATTAGACGATTAGCCTATACATATGCCTGAAACGCGTTGTGCAGATCCCTTAGCTTATCTGTATATTGACTCAAATGGGAATATGGACATAAAGTAGGAGAGCCATTTACTATCCGAATGCTGATCATTTATCAGGACGATCAAGACCAAGATGCTATTTAGTCCCAATTAGTTCCTATTGAGAGAGTAATTGAGCCTTTATCTGTCTCTGCTTTCCAGGCTTGTCCTCAGCACCTTCCTGTGCTACTGTAGCCCCTGGGGATGTGCTCATCCCTCATTATCAGACATGCAGACATAGCAGTGAGTCAGGAAATGAAGAGTTGATTTAGTAGAAGGTGGGCAGCCCTGAGCCTGGCAGGCAGGCAGCAGAGAGGAGCTTATCAGCCCCGGGAACATGTCATGTGTTTACAGTAGCTGGCAAATGAGAGCACAAAGCCCAGTGCTTCCCTTCTGCGACTGTGCTGCCTGCTGCTGCCTGTCCATGGACGTCACTGGCAGCAGCAGGGCTCTGGGTGCAGTCACCGCAGCATGATGCAGTGTGGGGAAGGCAGGGAGGCAGCAGGGGGCTCCTGGGCAGCAGAGCTGGCAATCCCCGGCACTGGAGCAGCAGGGAAGCTGTGATCTCCCTGTGTCTTCTGGAGGAGGTGCATACACACATGCAGCCGATCTGCCTGCCAGCCCCCCATAGGATGTAAGCAGACAAGTCAGCTGCAGGAGCCATTCTCAAGACACAGCTGCATCCATGGAACAAAAGGTGTCTGAGCAGTGCTCAGCCCCTGGACAACCTGCAATGCCAGCCCCATCCTCATCATCCTCAGCCACAGTGAGTCTGCAGTGAAGGAGAAGCAGCATCATCATCATCATCATCATCATCACAGGGTGAAGGAGGAGCACCCTGGAAGGAGCATCTCATGTCTAGTTAATAAGGTCTCTACCTAGCAGGAAGAGGTGAAGCCCATCTGCAGACTTCATTTCCTTTGCTGACCTCTGGTTTGGTGTCAGTCACCTCCTCATATATCTCTACCTGCTGGAGGAGGAGGAGGTGCAGCAGCAGAAGGCTTCCTGCACAGTAGACATGGCCAGCCAGCAGGACTCTGGGTTCTTTGAGATCAGCATCAAGTACCTGCTGAAATCCTGGAGTAATAGTGAGTACAGTGTGAATGAGTTAACCCTTTATTGCTCCTGCGATGCACTGGTGCCTATGGTGTATACTGGGTAATGGATGTATGCACTGTCAGGCTGGGGAGAAGAAACTAGGCTGTAGTACAAACACAAACCTGCTGTATTATGTAAACAGGACTGAGACATTGTACATATACTGTGTGCCCATGTAGGGATGTTTATTTACCTACATTACACAATGTATATATATATTTATACTTTACATTGTTTCTGCAAGGGAGGGGTGTCCTCATTAATGCAAACTTATTTTTAGCATTGTGTTAACTTATTAAAAATGTTTGGGTGTGGTGCAGTAACTGAGCACTTTTATAATGCCCAGTAATGTTTAATAGTCTGCTGCCGGCCGGGGAGGGGGACGCTGCTGGTGATTCCTCCCACTAATCCTTCATTTGTGGTGATACAATATGTATCCAGATTCTGGATTATTGACCCCAAAGATGCTGAAAAAAGACACTGTAGCAGAACACCTGCTGGGAACTTCAAAAACAAATCAAGCCAATTACTTGGAAAGGGAAGAAGACCTCACTGTGATGGCTTCTGCTGCCTCCAGCCTCCTTCATACGACCATACAAAATCCGTACATGAAAAACTGGGACCGCTGTCATCAGTGTTTTCCATCAGGGTCATTAGTGTCCGTTTCTGCCATCTGTGTATCATCTGTGATTGTTTTTACCATCCGTGTCTTATCCGTGTCCGTTTTTATCATCCGTGTCCATTTCTGCCATCAGCGTCCAATCCGCATGTCCTTTTTGCCATCCATGTGTCCATTTTCACCATCAGTCCATCTGTGTGTCCTTTTTTACCATCAGTGTGTCATCTGCTTGTCCATTTTTCACCATCAGTCCGTCATCCGTGTGTCTGTTTTTACAGTCAGTATCTTCAGTATTTTTCCTGTATGGATAAAGAAAGAAATGACATCTTCTATACTTTCCATTGTTAAACACGGTCAGCGCACTGATGCCATGCATGTGCTGTTAGCTGACCCATAGATTTGTATTGGCCCATGTCATCCGTGCTGCCGGAAAAAAAACGGACATGTACATAGCAACATAGCAGTATGTGTTATGGTGGGTACATGTGATATCTGTGAAAAAATGGGTACCACATGTACTGGTAACAGGGACGTGTGAAGAAGAGAGATAATCTACTGCTCTCTATATGGGTCCCTGAAAAAAAATAAATAAATAAAATAAATATATATATATATATATAATACACACCATTCTTCCACACGTTGCAGCATTTACTGGTGGGATATGGCTGCACTATGGACCCTGTTTGCATCCATGAGGGTTGTTGCTTGTCTTGCTCTTTTACTTGCATGGAGTAAAAATTCAGTAATGCAATAAAAAGCAGCCGAATGTTTGAAGCTTCAGAGTATAAAGGGCCATAGACAGGAGATAATGGTCCTAATTTAGCTGTCAAGAGTCAGTACAGGAAAACTGATCGCCCAGCATACACGTAACGGAGCCCATCTGAGCAGTGGCGGCCAGTGGCAGTGTCCCTAAGTGTAGCATAGAGCTATATGGTGTAAATGATTGAATGGAAGCTCCAAGTGCTCAGTCTCCATCCTCGTCCTTGAGGAGCTACCGTCCTTTCCTACAGGGTCGACCGAAGACAGAGACCTGTGGTGCCGACTGCCAAATTTGGCCTGTTTTCCAGTGAAGAAATTAAAACCTACTGATTCAGATATCCTATACCCTCCTGACAGAACGTACCCCCTCAACCATCCTAAACATGCAGGATGAGGCTCCGTAGACCAGAATGGTAAAAGTGACTCTGGTTCACACAACCCTTGTGGGATGCCGCAAGGCAAATAGAAGTGGTGTGAATCAGAAGAGGAGCGGAGTGGGGTCCCGCAGAGGATTGTGATTGGGGAGTATCTTCGTGCACCTACGCCTGCAATGCTTTAGGGAATTACCTTTTTCTTACTTCTTTGAGACTTGTCCATAGTCATCAGTCTCTGTTTTTTCTTTGCATAGTAGTTGACAAAAATGTGATTTGTTGGTCAAATAAGAACAGTCCAGCTATGTTTCATCTAGAAATCTTTTTGGTGCTTGGTGGTATTGCACACGAGGGAGCTATATGTTGTACCTGGCCGTGATGCTCTGCTCAAACAACACCTCTGCTACCTAAAAATACCCCAGTATTGGAAATGGCATATTGTAGGAGGGGGCCCTGTTACAAGTCTAGCATTGGGGCCTACTGCTTTGTGCCGTGTTTTATTTTAGGCTTCATTCACATGTCCGTATTGCACGTATCCATTTTTTTCATGGCTACAGGACCCGGATATCATCAGTACAGTCCGTGTGCTCTCCGTGTGTAACACTGTGACGTATAGGAGAAGCTGTAGAATTTCTTTATCCTTCTGTGAAAAATGCTGATGACAGTTGGTGGTAAAACCGGGCACACGGATGGTAAAAAGGGACACACTGATGACGAAAACTGACGCACTGGTAAAAAGGGACACACTGATGACGAAAAGGGACACACTGATGACGAAAACTGACGCAATGGTAAAAAGGGACACACTGATGGTAAAAATGGGCACATGGATGACACTGACAAAACCGGACACACGGATGGTAAAAAGGGACACACTGATGACATACGGATGGTAAAATCGACACACTGATGACACACTAGTAAAAACGGACACACGGATGACAAAAATGGACACACTGGTAAAAAGGGACACACTGATGGTAAAATCGGGCACATGGATGACACTGACAAAACGTGACACACTGATGACACACTGTACGTGATAGAACATTTGTCTCATATTGAATCCACCTCTAGTGCGATCAGTGATTGTCTGCACAGGTAAATGTTCACCTTTTATAATGTAAAGTGCATACTTGCAGTCGGCTATAGGCATGTTTTCTATTCTGAGAAGGCGAGGTATTATACCGGGTATCTACCACTGAAGCAGTTTTGGTGAAGTTCTTGGGGCCAAGATTTTTCATTTAGCATAGGTGTTTGAGGACAGATCTCAAGTTTCTTGTACGCAAACAGAAAGGGTTAATAATAATGTGACAATTTTAGAGGGATCTTTTTATTTCAAGTTTGTTTGTATTATTTGAAATCTGCGAATAAACCTTGGGCTCATCCGTCCTGAGCTCTGTGCTAGTAATGCTCGGGGTGATTGGATCCGGCGGATTAGCGCCTGACGTGTTGTCCGTGTCGCTGTTCTCGCCATTCTCCACATTTATAACTTCTATCGCTTCATGTGAAACATTTTTAAACACATGTTGAAAAAAATGCAATGAATTCCTAGTGTTTTGCTTTTGTTTGGCCATTGTATATTGTATTATTTTGTGCCTGCACTTTTTCCTGGCATTGATCTATTCCCAAAATGAAGCCTAAGGGAAGAACAAAAAAAAAATCTCTTTTGACAACCAGATTGTGCTGTGGTTTTCGTATACTACTGACCCCAAAATGCCACAAACCCAAATGCTTGCTTTATAGTGTTTTATATTTATCAACTTTTAAAGGGATCCAGGGGGTTGGATCTGTAGAAAATAACAGACTTATTAATACTTGCCTAACTTCGCCAGCTCTGTCCAGCACAGGCCGCTCCATCGTCTGCGCTGGCACAGGAAGTGGAGGCGTTATCTTTCGACCTGCCACTAGACCGCTGCATCCTGTGATTGGCTGCAGCAAACAAGTGACTTTGAGCAGCGCATTATTGAAAAAAAACGCTGCAACCAATCACAGGTCTCAAGTGCCTGGATGAATAGTGACATTACCACTTCCTATTGCAGCACTATTCCGGTAGGTGAGTATTACCGTAAGTGTTATTTTTTTCACAGATCTAACCACTTGGGCAAGCTTTTATTTTACCAAGGCAACCCATTTAATTGTAAGATATACCGGTAATTGAAGAATTTTTGAGAACAAGAAAAATTCCACAAAAAATTGACTTTCTTTACAAATTGTGTATTAAACCAGTCATACACAGGCTTAGTTCGTAGTACTCAGCAAAAGGCGAAATTGAGAAGTTTGGTGCATAGGCAGAAGTGGGGATAGGATGTACCCCATGAAGAGACTAATAGAGATAGGGAAGATTCTTCTTTCATGGATCCTGACTATTTGTATGCGGCAATGGTGACAACTGGCTCTTGGAAGGTGCAGCTATCCATTAGAAATTGCTGATTTCGGTGGTGTCTTGTGCACTATGGTGGCTCCCGGCTCTGGGATCCTTCCCTCCCTTGATTACGTGGCATCTAGGGTTATCAGCTACATCAGATATCTGTTCACTGGAGGTAGGTTCTTAAAGGAGGGCACTAGAAGTGTTTTTAGTTTGGTCATAAATCACAGAATTAAAGGAAGTGCAGCTCTGGTTTGTCCATTCTTTGGAAGATTTCATTTTTTTCTGTTACTGCTCTGGGGTGGAGGGATATGTAAATGTTGTCAACATGTTTGTTTTTTATCTTTAAACTTCCATACATTCCATGAACTGTTCTGTAGCTTAATGTTTCCCTGCATCCTGTCTGAAGGTGCTGCAAGTTTGCTTTTTTTAATAACATATAACGCCAGAGCTGCCACTATTCAGTGGTCAACTCAAATGAAGCCCACCAATCATAAGATAATTTAAAATTTAACATTTATTAATAATCCATAAAAGATCCACATGACCACTAACATGCCCCCGGAAGAAGCAGAGGGCGAAACGCGCGTCGGGGCGCCGGAGGAGGACACCCACTAGACAGGCATTCATTGGGTAAGGCATTGGCTTCATATTGTCATTAGCACGGGCTTCAATCAGGTTTTCACCTCGACACTCACTCTGGTTCTCATTAGCTTATGGTCTAATCGTTGAGATGCTGTCTGGCACTAGTTATAGCTATTTACTATGGGTATCCTATGGGTGTGATTTAGTGCTTGAGGTTGTACACACCTTGCAATCCTGCCTTGCCTGCTGATATTGATATTACTTATATCTTTGCACTTTTTGATATACTCTATCCTGTAGGTGGATGTTCCCCTCCGACTTGGGGTTATTGTTTGTGTTCTAATATTGTTAGTGGTCATGTGGATCTTTTATGGATTATTAATAAATGTTAAATTTTAAATTATCTTATGATTGGTGGGCTTCATTTGAGTTGACCACTGAATAGTGGCTGCTCTGGTGTTATATGTTTAGCGAAGTACCAATGTCTTTGCAGTGCGGGACGCTTTTGTGATTTATGTTTTTTTAATAACATTAGATGTATTTGTTTCCAGTAATATTGAAATGAATAAAATTACTGTTATTTACCATTGTTTGTAATATTATTATTTAATATTAATAGCTTTGTAACCATTCTATTTGCATCCTATCATTTGGGAACTGTTGACTGCAGGAAACATTAAAAAAATGGCAGTGTATTGGAAGCAAAGAGAGGGTCAACAAAAATAACCATGGATTGAGGGGTAATATTTCTCCTTTTAGAGAGTGACATGTCAAGCCTGACATGCCAAGGTGAGGAGACTTTTAAGTGTTGCAATAATCCTCTGGGAAATATGCGTATTTTAAAAAAAATGTAAGCGACCTATTTTACTTTAATGGGCGCAGAAAATCTGCAAAATAAAAGCTGATCGTGGGAACGTAGCCTTAAAGAGCAAAACCATGGACTACGCAGAGGTAACATCTGATCCCTGAATGAGCCCAGCAGCCCCTCTGTCACAAAAAACACCAGTATTAATTACACTTGATAAATAGGGGTTGGATTTTTGTATTGGGGCTCATAAGGTTCAAGTTCCATATCTACCCATCGCACAATAATCCAAACATATAATGGCTGTGGCAGCCCACAACTTACAGCTCAGCGTCTTCCTCGTTCGTCCTCTGCCCTTTCTCATTTACTTTTAGCAGACTACTAAAAAAAAAAAAATCTGTCAAATCTTACATCCCACTAGTTTTTTTTTGTTTGTTTGTTTGTTTGTTTTTTAGTTGACTCAATTGTCTCAAAAGAAAATTTTTTTTAATCCGATCCCATTGAGTCATGGAAAACCTTTCCTTTGGTTGGAATTGATGAGATGATCTCCAGAGAGATGAGAATTTACACAATTGACTTGGTGTCTGTGGCCGCTATTGATGCTTATTAAAACTTTTTGTATCTGTATGAACTTCTAGCACATTTTCCCGGGAAGTGTAATGGGTGGTGAGATTCGTTTTGCTATGTGTGTTATTGCTTGTAGGAAGGAAATAAGCTTTGTTCCAGTTTTACCTGATTAAGTGTTAAGCACGCTATTAGAATGGTTTCCGAATAAGGAAAACTCCAGTAATTTAGGACCGTATTGTTGTCATGAGCTTACCACGACAGAGAGGGACCAGAAGACCACGGTGTCTGATTTCACATACTCCTGCTCTGATTAGAAGCACTTCACCATCAGAAATTAAATAGTGCAGGTTTCTGCCCACAGTGCGGGAGTTAATCTGTTCAGATGATCTCAGCTGTTCAGTGTTGGCCACTCCCCTCTACTATATATCAGGGATTGCTAGTGTTGCTTTTATACTGCATGGTTCTGGATTTGGTGGTGTTGGTTGTTTGAGGAGGCTTTTGGAGTGTTGTTCAGAAGACTGTTGCTTGGTGATTTGTCTGTGGGCATATTCTCAACCTCTACTACTTGTTTTTTCCTTCCTTTACTTTTCTGTGTTCTTCTCTGTTTGTGAGCGCATATTTATGTGATTGGTATTTTCATTTATCCCTGTACGTCTTCCCTGGTTTAGTCTGGTTTGTGTATTCTTAAATTCTACAACTCCCCACTTCCTTGGGTGAGGGAGGGGACAAATAAGGACTGATTTTCAGCAAATCACCTGACCCCGGCGTCTTCACCATCAGAAATGATCGTTAATCATTTTGTGTCTCCTACAGTGCTTTTGGAGAGTTTGGATGCACTGGTTCGTGGAAGGTTTTTCTTTGTTCCTATTCAAATATGCACATTGTAGATTCAGACTGAAGACCACAAAACCACTAAAGGGGACACATGGAAACAGGGAGTAAAAAAAACATGCGTGAAACAAACCAGAATATGCATCAAGGCTTTGATTCCTCAAAGTACCACCCCTTTTCTGACAGCTAAACAGACTGTTTTCAGTTGGAATCTACAATGTACACATTACAATGACAAGAAAAAAAAATTTCTTGAACAGGCGTGTCCAAACTGCTGATTGTTAGTGTTTCCGTCACCATGGTTAAAAACGGGTGCAATTACTGCGGCCCGGCAGGTGAGGAGCTCGCCAACGCCAGCAAATATTTCAGCTGTATGTGCATCTTTTAACACGCATTCAGCTAAAGTGTATTGCCGCGCACAGACACTGCCGGCCAATCAGCGGCCAGCAGCTGACGTCGGAGTGCACGTGACCGAGGGCACATGGCAGTGACGTCATGCGATCCCTTCACTTGCACGCTGAAGTCAGCTGCCGGCTTCAGAAGAGGACACAGCGTTGCAGGGGAGCGGATGGCAGAGTATTATTATTATTTATTGATTGATTTATTTTTAAATCGGAGAGTACCCGGTGGCAATACTACTACATGGATGACTATGGGCTATGCATTATATTATATGAAGGACATAGGCTGTGTATTATACTAATATGGAGGTGCATTATACTATATGGAGAGTGCATTATACTATATGGAGTGTGCATTATACTATATGGAGAGTGCATAATATTATGTGGAGAGTGCATTATACTTTATAAGGACTATGGGCTGTGCATTATATGAAAGACCTAGGCTGTGTATTATACTAATATGGAGGTGCATTATACTATACGGAGAGTGCATTATACTATATAAGGACTATGGGCTGTGCATTATATTATATGGAGGACTAAGGTCTGTGCATTATACTTCTGCTATGGGGCCCCATGACTTCTATGTACGCCCTTGGTGAGTATAATGGTTTATTTTTTTCTATACATTAAAGAACAGTGGCAGAACGGGGGACTTATACCAGGATATATATATTGTAAATCTTGCAATGGGGCCCATAAGTCTATAGTTACGACACTGGTTTAAAGCTTCAGCTGCATTGATATCAAAACCTCATCATTTGGAGTACAGATGATGACAGTAAAACATTCAGGAGGAGACCAGTTCCACTTTCACTGCCATCAGGTGTACTCCAAATGAGTAGATACTAATATTAATGCCGCTAACGGCAGGTAAATAAACTGATGAAAAGCAGGGGTTTTGAAGTCACTTATATGCATTTTTTTTTACAGGAATTAGGACAATCCCTTAATAAAGTGATTTGCAAAGTTCCATTACTTTCTATGCTGGCCAAAATTGTATTACCGTAAATAAAAATTATCTTTAATATATTTTTTTTTGTGTTTACATTCATTTTTATTTTTGCCAATTTTTTTTTTCTTAATTTTAAAATCTGTATTTTACAATCCTATTTTCTATATTGTGGAAACTCCAGTCACAACCTAAAATATCAGTTTTTAATAATATTAAACCCATCCACTACCTCACTTCCATGAGTCTTTTTCACTGCTCTGCTCACAAGATGGAGAATATTGACCCATTTTCGACCCCACTCAGTAGGAGGTATGGTTTTGGCACCAAGCTTGAACAGCCATGTCCTACAGACTAGGCCAAACCCCGTCCATAATCTGAAGGATTGCAGACTCCCCGTACAGCTGAATGTTGGGGACGTTGGTAGGGACAATCTTTGTCAAGTAATCTTTACAAGTCATTTTCCATCTGAAAACAGAACAGAGCTGAATATTTCCAGCTTTGGGCAGGGTTCTGTATCTGTAGTGCCAGTTTTCGGTCTGTGCCTTTGTGTCTCAAACTTATCTGGAATGCCGAGATAGTCGTGTTCCCGAAATAGTTCGCACCTCCAGCCTAGAATGCTTACAATGTTTGACGTTCCTATGTGAAGTCTCCAGTAAGACCTGATGGATAAACAAGCAAATGTTTGCTCCATAACATTGACCTTTTGCAGGAAATAATGAAAAAAAAATGATTTGTACCAACCAACCACCTCGAATATATAGTTACATAGGTTGAAAAAAGACCTAGGTCTATCAAGTTTAATCTTTCTCCACTAATTGTTTTTTTGTCACTAAATGAACTATAACCCACAATATTGTGTATTGAGGAAATCATCCAGCCCTTTTTTTTAAAGGCTGTTATAGTGTCGGCCATTACTACCACTTGTGGTCGGCATTCCACATTGTGACTCTGACTGTAAAGAACCCTTTCCTATTTAGCTGTCTGATTCGCCTTTCCTCCACCCATAATGAATGCCCCCTGGTCCTCAGTATGGTCCTTGGAAGGAATAACTTATGCTACAGTCCTTTGCACTGACCACACATCCATTTATACATATACCGTAAATGAGATCTACTCTGAGACATCTTGTTTCTAGATATGTTGGAAGAACTTTGTATTGCAATCCATATATTCATCTTATTAAGGTCTGTTGTCCTTTTCTCTTCTAACCTGGCTTAATATTTAACTTTAGGCCAATTTATTCACCGCTTCATCATAGAGCAATCCATCTTCCGTAGTTTAGCACATCTGAAAAAACAAAACGAGAAACCAATATAACTAGTTTGTGAGTGATGCATTGCTGTTTTCAAGGGTACACCACCTCTTCTAGTTTGGGGGCCATGTTGACATGCTTAACCAATACAAGTTAAATGGATTTTGCGATCTGCGACTGTGAAAGCATATCAACAGAATATACCATGGGCACTATGCTTACCACTGAGTCACCATTGGCTTTTTTTTTTCATCGTTTGCCACACAAGGGTCAAGAGACTAAGATCTCGATTCATCAAGACCAGCGATTTGTCTTGATGAGGGGACGACCTGAAGTCATATGCTCCTGATTCATTAAGAGGCACAAGTCTCTGAGGCCCCTTTCACAGATCAGTTTTTTGCCGTCAGTCACAATCCGTTGCCTCGACGGATCCGTCGCAGATTGTGAAAAACTGATGCGAAGGATCCATTTTGTTGCCGGATCTGACTAGCGGATCTGGCTAATTGGATCGGAGCATGCGCAGTTTTAAAAAAAAAACGGAATCCGTCGCCAGATTCCGTCATTTGACGGATCCGGCACCCATAGGCTTCCATTCGATGAAACGACGGACGGCGACGGATCCATCGCTCTCGGGTTTTTTTCTTGACGTACACAAAAAATGTTACTTTGTCTGTTGTCTCCGGCCGCCAGACAAACAATTTTCGACGGATCCAGCGAACAACGGATGAAATGTGAGGCCATCCGCTGCTAATACAAATCTATTAGTGAGAAAAAAAACAGATCCGGCGGCATCAGTCTCCAGATCCGTGTTTTTTGTTTTTTTTTTCAAAATTCAACGGATTGCGACTGATGGCAAATAACTGATGTGTGAAAGGGGCCTTAATGAATCGGGAGCATCTGACAAGTGGAGTGCACCTCATTGTGCTCCTCAACACAAATCCTACTCTAGTCACTGACTGGAGTAAGAATTCTAGCGTATGGAACACTACATCTCAGGGCCGGACTGGCCATCGGGCACTTCTGGCAAATGCCAGAAGGGCCGGTGCCAGTCGTGGGCCACTCGATCTGCCTCCCCCCGCCGACTCATCCCCCTGCCGCCGCATTCAACTATACCGGCGTCTACGCCGGTACAGTTGAATGCGATGATGGAGGAGAGAGCGTCTACAGATGCTCCCTCTCCCATCATTCCCCGCTCTGCCTCTGACACTGCGGATGTGCAATGATGTCATATCATCGCGCACCTGCTGTGTCCCGGGCAGACTGCAGCTGCTGAGACAGGAGCAGGAAGCAAGAGGAAAGGTGAGGAGAGTGGGTTTTTTTTTTTTACTGGACTGTGGGGACATTCTCGAGGGGGAGGAGGAGGAGACATGTGGGCTGTGCTGGATATACCACTGTGCGGGCTGTGCTGGATATACCACTGTGCGGGCTGTGCTGGATATACCACTGTGCGGGCTGTGCTGGATATACCACTGTGCTGGCTGTGCTGGATATACCACTGTGTGGGCTGTGCTGGATATACCACTGTGTGGGCTGTGCTGTATATACCACTGTGTGGGCTGTGCTGTATATACCACTGAGCGGGCTGTGCTGTATATACCACTGTGCGGGCTGTGATGTATATACCACTGTGCGGGCTGTGCTGGATATACCACTGAGTGGGCTGTGCTGTATATACCACTGTGTGGGCTGTGCTGTATATACCACTGTGCTGTATATACCACTGTGCGGGCTGTGCTGTATATACCACTGTGCGGGCTGTGATGTATATACCACTGTGCGGGCTGTGCTGGATATACCACTGTGTGGGCTGTGCTGTATATACCACTGTGTGGGCTGTGCTGTATATACCACTGTGCTGTATATACCACTGTTCTGTATATACCACTGTCCTGTATATACCACTGTGCGGGCTGTGCTGGATATACCACTGTGCGGGCTGTGCTGGATAAACCACTGTGCGGGCTGTGCTGGATATACCACTGTGCGGGCTGTGCTGGATATACCACTGTGCGGGCTGTGCTGGATATACCACTGTGCGGGCTGTGATGTATATACCACTGTGCGGGCTGTGCTGGATATACCACTGTGTGGGCTGTGCTGTATATACCACTGTGTGGGCTGTGCTGTATATACCACTGTGCTGTATATACCACTGTTCTGTATATACCACTGTCCTGTATATACCACTGTGCGGGCTGTGCTGGATATACCACTGTGCGGGCTGTGCTGGATAAACCACTGTGCGGGCTGTGCTGGATATACCACTGTGCGGGCTGTGCTGGATATACCACTGTGCGGGCTGTGCTGGATATACCACTGTGCGGGCTGTGCTGGATATACCACTGTACGGGCTGTGCTGGATATACCACTGTGCGGGCTGTGCTGGATATACCACTGTGCGGGCTGTGCTGGATATACCACTGTGCGGGCTGTGTTAGATATACCAATGTGCGGGCTGTGTTGGATATACCACTGTGCGGGCTGTACTGGAAATACCACTGTGCTGGATATACCACTGTGCGGGTTGTGCTGGATATACCACTGTGCGGGCTGTGCTGTATATACTACTGTGCTGGATATACCACTGTGCAGGCTGTGCTGGATATACTACTGTGCGGGCTGTGCTGTATATACTACTGTGCGGGCTGTGCTGTATATACTACTGTGTGGGCTGTGCTGTATATACTACTGTGTGGGCTGTGCTGTATACTGCTGTGTGGGCTGTGTTATCTACTATGCGGGCTGTACTATATACTATGCGGGCTTTGCTTTATACTATGGGGAGTATATTATCTTCTAGGGGGAGGCCATGTTATGTACTATGTGGCTGTGGTATATACTATTGTGGGGGTATATTATATTCTATGGGAGAGGTTGGGTTATATACTATGGGGGAGGTTGTGTTATATACTATGGGGGGCTGCATTATATTCTATGGGGGCTACATTATATATTATGGGGAGGTGGGCTGTATTATATTCTATGGGGTTACATTATACTCTGTGGGGTGGCTGCATTATACTCTGTGGGGTGGCTGCATTATACTCTGTGGTTGCCGCATTATATTCTGTAGGGTGGTGGCTACATTATACTATATGTGGGCTGCATTATACTGTATCGAGGACTATGGGGAATACGTTATACTATATGAAGAACTATGGGGTGCATTATACTATGGGAAGTGAATTTTACTACATGGATGACTATGGCGGTGCATTATACTATATGTAGCACTGAGGAATGTATTATGCTATATGGAGGACTATGAGGAGTGTATTATACTATGTGGAGGACTGAGCAGTGTATTTGAATATATGGAGAACTATAGGGAGTGTTTTATATTATATGGAGGACTGTGGAGCACATTATAATATATGGAGGACTATGGGGTGTATTTTACTAAACAAGTAAAATGCTGCATATTCAGATTGTTTTTGCCGGAACAAAAATCATTGTTCTCAGCAGCACATCGCCGCTGTAAACTGTAGATGTGCTGCTGGTAACATGATACTGTATGGGGATCGGTTAGTGATCTGTTAGTGATCGTTCTGTCCCATCATTCTTTCTCAGACGGTGGAAAGAGGCCGGGAAACAAGTGTTGAACAACTTCAGTATTCTCGATCAAACTCATTTAGCGGCCTGAACTCAGCGCTTGTAAATACAACCAAAATGCTTTTGTGTGATGCGCAATATGTTAGCATTTTGGGGCCCATTTTAAACTTTGCCTAGGGCCCCACTTTGCCTAAACCGGCCCTGCCTACAAGTGTACAAAGATATTATAAAGTCACCATGTGACAAGTGGGCCTGTGTAACTTCAAATGCCAGGGCTGAATTTTAGTCCCAGTCCGGCCCTGCTACATCTCGTCATGAATTCGTTGAATTGGGGCATCATGTCCCTGCCACGTCTCAGCTCCACTTATTTTTGGCAACACTGGTGTGAAAGCGCCTAAAGATTCAAGATGTTTGCGCAATTCTGGATTACACAAAAATTTTGTGCGAGAAATCTGGGATAAAAGCTTTGATCAGTCTCGGCCTTTGTATCTTAATACTTTCCCAGAGATAGCCACACAGTACATTACTAATACGTACCCTCCCCATTCTCGCTATACTTGCCACTCCTTTTTGTTTCTAACAATCATCTGTGTCCACATGGTGGGGGACTGCACAGAATGGCATCATGAGCTGCATGTGGCTCACAGACCACAGGTGGTGACCCCATTTTCTAAATCATTTTATAAATCAAATGGAGATCAGAATTCATTGGTCGGTCTGGCCGGTGGCTCTCCCGACCTGAGCGTGACAGCCGCATAGAAATACATGAAGCTGCCCTGCTTGGGATGGGAGAACCGCCGGCCGGTCCCTGCGCTGCACTCTGATCTCTGTCCGATTTATATGATGGTTTGACTGCGCCAGAAGAGAAGGCGGCAATCATTTATATCAAATAATGTAGAGGACCCAAATGTTGCCTCTGTGTCAAGTTTTTTTTCCACTGTGAGCAGCAAAATCAAAAGATTTGTTTATGACAAGGGATTTTTTTTTGTATAGGCCCATTGCAGTTACATGTTCTATGTTTGTTGTAGTTTTGGGCCACGTTCCCACTATCAGTATTTGGTCAGTATTTTACCTCAGAATTTGTAAGCTAAAACCAGGAGTGGGTGATAAACACAGAAGTGGTGCATATGTTTCGATTATACTTTTCCTCTGATTGTTCCACTCCTGGTTTTGGCCTAGGAAACTGAGGTAAAATACTGACCAAATACTGAACGTGTGAATGTGGCCTAAGTGGTTTAGCTGCTTGTCCGTTGTTTGAACATAGTTTCTTCTGCTCCATTGATTTGGCTAGACTGTACGTACTACTAAAACGTTACAAGATGCCAAAAAGAGAGCTCTGACCTAGTAGGACATTCTGGCTATATTCACACACAGCAGTTTTGTTGCAGATATTTCTCATCCATGCAGTTTGCATAGACTGATGTAATGGCCTTTTGTTTCTGGTTGAACAATGGTTTAACAACCCATCGTGATGCCGACCATCCATACACGCTTTAGTCCACATATTATAGTCGCTGGTCATACATGTTAAAAAAAAAAAAAAAAAAAAGATCTTTCCGCCAAAATTAAAAGAAAAAAACAACAAACTCTCCCAATTTTAATTTTGAAATTATGACTGTATGCCTGTTGCGCGATGGGTAAAACGGTCATTGATTTTTTTAATTTCTGCCTGGTTGTATTGGTTGAAATTGTTATTCATTTTCATCAACTTAAATCTAATGTATATGGCAGCCTATAGATGTGTCTGTGTTAAAGGGGTTGTGGAGGCTTGAAGCTCAAGTCTGCAGTCACTCTGTGATTTGTGAATCCTCGCAGCTCGCAGTGTGTGCACTGTCAGGATTCTCCAACGCCGGGAGCAGGCGCGTTACTGCAGGTATGTGATTTCTATACATTTGGTCTAGTCAGAATGTGGACGAAATATGCAAAACACATACTTGTGATCATATCACCGCCCACTCCCAGCGCCGGAGAATCTTGACAACATGCGCTGTGACGAGTCACAACTAGTGATGAGCGAACGTGCTGGGATAAGTGTTATCTGAGCATGCTCTGGTGCTATCCAAGTGTCTTCGGCGTGCTCGAAAAATATGTTCGAGTCCCCGCGGCTTCATGTCTTGCGGCTGTTAGATAGTAGCAACACGTGGGCATTGCCTAACAAACGGGCAATCCCTGCATGTGTTGCGGCTGTTGAACAGCTACGAGACATGCAGCTGCCGGGACTCGAACATAATATTCGAGTACGCTGAAGACACTTGATGGGCATCAGAGCATGCTCAGATAACACCTTATCCCAGCATGTTCACTCATCGCCATTCACAAGTCTGCAGCTACATACAGTGACTGCAAACTTGAGCCCCAAGCTTGGACCACCCCTTTAACGGAAACCAAAGATGTGAGAATATGAAGCTACGACCTTCAACTTCACTCAATCATCTTAGTAATTTGGAAAAAAGCAAATGACTGACTTCAGAGCTTTAATTTTCATGCTGATTCTCAATCTTCAGACTCTTCAGAGTTGTCTGGTGATACTTGTTTTTTGCCTTTATAAAGGCCGCCGTATCTTCACAGTCTGCATCTGGTCCTGCAGCTCATCACTACTGCACTATAATGTATGGACATATCATTCAGACGGTTTCTGAAAAATCGTTTGTTTGTTTTTTAAAAGAACAATCAGAACAATTTATAAATGAAATGTTGTGTTCCGTAAGGTCAATCCTATATCGATGCCATCTCCCGATTCTCCCGACAAAACCTTCATATCAATCGTCCCCTGGATCTTGCAGCCATTTTATTTAATCGCTTCCTCTTTTCATTTCTATCCGCCTCCTTAATTCATGTGTCTTGTGGCAGGAATCCTAAATTCTTCATCTTTTACCAAACAGGAATTTGCCTCTTACGTTGAGGACACGAGGCAGTAAATTTCCATTAATTTACACTGAGGTCCGGCATTTTTTAAACCTGTTATAATGGTAGTACACTATTGGAAAAATATATATATTCTTCCATAAACAGCGCCACACCAGTCTACAGGTGGTGTGCGGTACTGCAACTCAGGCCCATTCACTTCAACAGAGCTGACCTGCAATGCCAGGCATATCCATGAAGTCAATGAGGCTGAACTGTAGTTCCAGATTTGTCCTATGAACAAGTGTGGTGCTGTTCTTAGAAAAAAAATGATTTATTTTTTTTTGCTGTTTTTTTTTTCCCCTCAATTCTGGACAACCCCTTTAAAAAATGGAAATTGGAAGGAGTTGTTTTCTGTTTTTGTCTGAACACTCTGTTTTCACTGTTGGAGAATGTAATGGTCTTGCGACTCTTGAACAATACACAGTGGAATAGTCATGGAAACCACACGTGTTCAGTCCGCAGCTTTTGTTTGCCCATTAATTTATACTATGATGTCATGACGGTTCTATTGTGTGTACTAGTCCTGGAAGTCAAGCCGGTCTCTTGCTGTAAATTGACAATTGTATTAGCCCCTGAATAAAGATAGCGACTAAATCGTCAATGGGCTTTTGCAAAAAGTGTTTTGTTTGTTTACAAACCATGATAAAGTATAAAAGAAAATTGGGTGAAAAGACCGAGCACTCAACACAAATTGATTTTAATCATTTCTGAAAAAAACCCGTCATAAGTGGAAGGGTCTGGGTACGGAGGTGCCCCCCGATCACTACAATGGAGCGGAAGCATTCAGTTCTCTTAGGATGCTATCCTATTTTGTTCTATTTTGTTCATTGGCCCCGTTGGGGCTTACGTCCAAGCACCCCACAAAACAGGATTCGGCAGTATGGGCCATAGTTTATAGTCCTGCTGTGCATCATTTTCGGGTGTATACGCCTGCCTCTGGGTGTCCTCCTTCAGTAGTCTGCTACAGCTGAGTGTCCGCCTCCAGTTGGCGTCCACAGTTGATAACGATGCACAGCAGAGCGCATGTTCGATCTGTCGACACTATTAATAGTCTATGGCCCCGTCTGTGGATACTCCCGAGTCCCGTTTCTCTAAGGGGGTTCGGATTTAAGCCCCGACGGGTCCAATGAATGGCTGCCTGAATGCAGCATAAAAGCACACACCCTGGCGCCAAAGAACGGCTCAGTAGTAAGTCTGCGGAGTGAGTCTGCCTCTTGTCCCTATGTTGTGTGATTTCGTGAAATGACGGTTACCCCGTACACCGATGAAAGTCGTCTTAGTGCCAATTTGACGGCACATGGCGCTGAATGGAGAAGGACCTCCAGATGAAATTTTCAATGCCCAATCCTTCTGTTTTCAGGGGCAAATTAACCACCACCAGAGATGAGACATCTGTTTGTCCAACGAACATCAAGCCAGTTTTGCTCTGAGATTTATTTATTTTTTATAATATCCGATTCATTAAGTAAGCATTTTTTGTGCATTTAAGGCTACTTTCACACTAGCGTCGTAGGACGCACGACGAATTGCGTCGTTGCGACGTACCGACGCAAGCAGTGAAAGCGCCGCACAACGGGGGCAGCGGATGCTATTTTTCAATGCATCCGCTGCCCCATTGTGAGGTGCGGGGAGGCGGGGGCGGAGTTCCGACCGCGCATGCGCGGTTGGAAAAGACGGTCTCGATACACCAAACAAACGTTACATGCAACGTTTTTTGGTGGCGACGGACCAACGCAACCGTCGCACGACGGTTGCGACGTGTGGCAATGCGTCGTACTGCGTTGCTAATGCAAGTCTATGGAGAAAAAACGCTTTTTCTACAAAACGACGCATAGCGACGTGCAGTGCACGACGCTAGTGTGAAAGTAGCCCAAGCTACATTATTTAAAGGTAATGTATAGTCAGAAAATTACACATTTTTGTGTTACATGTAATTTTATTTTATTTATTTTTTTGCGATTTTTTTTTTTTTTTTTTTCCCCCCCCCCATGTCATGTTCTTAAATAAAATTATTAGTCTTGCTATTTCCACTATTGGGCTTTTTTTAAACTCTAACGTCCTGTCGATCCACACGTACGTTAGATGCTTCAGTACAAATGATTGGGTCTGTTCATTGGTGCTAATGAGTTTCCACGTGAAGATTAGCCCCTGCTGTTCAGGAACGGCTCAGTATTTGCTCAAGATCTGACGCAGGTAAAATCTGCACCAAATCTGCATCTGAGGTCACTGGCAGGTCACCTGCATTTTTGATGCGTTTTTTATGCGTTTTTTTTTTTTTCACATTCATTTTTGATGCATTTTTTCATTCCATGCTTTTTTTTTTGTCACTTGAAATAAAGCTAATTGAAAGGTGGCTTCTGGGAAGGAAAAAAAAAACATTGATTTTTATCAACTACAGCAAGCAGCCCAGTACATGACACATCAATGGAATCGGGGTCTCTGTTTCTACATCGTGCTGCTCTCAGATTACAGGACAAAAATCTGGTGACAGATTGTCTTTAAAGGGGTTATCTATTACTAGGACAACCTCTTCTTGATCTAAATGTTTGGCCCCGATAAAGTAAAATGGCTTATACTCACCCCCTGTGCCGCCGCCGTTCCCACGGTGTCGGCACTCGCTCTCCCCGCGGCTCTTGTGCTGTTGTTGTGACATGTGACCCCGGCGCCCAATCAGAGCTGGCGTCACTGCCCCCTCCTTCAGACAAATTGAACATGAAGAGGAAGTCCAGGCTGCAGCTGATCTCTGACTTCCTCTTCATTTTCAGAAGGCGGGGACAGTGACGCCAGCACTGATTGGCCGTTGAGCATCACATGTCATAGAACCGCATGAGCGTTCCAGAGAGAGAGCTTTCATTACAACCTCTAACAATTTTTATGTAGGTTTCCTAGTGATGGGAAACTGTTTTTACATACAGTTATGATGTCATGAAATGATAATTTCTTCTCCTCGCCTTGTAACGGCTTGTTTTCTTCCTGGCTGCATACCTTGGCATGAGTAAATTAATTATCGCTGAAGTCACGTGCGGCTCTCTGTTTTCACATGGAAGTGCTTGATGGTAGAATAATAGACATAAATACATGGTGGCATATTTGTGTAGCTGATCTTATCGGGATGGCGATAATAGACCTAATTGTGGTGTTTCCTATAATGGAAGGTATTAAACAACTCGTTAGAACATGTGTATTCTTATTCTACGGCTTTGTGCACACTGAGTTTTTCCAAGAGCTTTTGGAGCAGAAACTGAGAAGAAGCTCTCCAGACCTCGAAAACTGGGAGATTCTTGGGCAATGTGCATAGTGTCGGCAAAGGTGCATTTGGAATCTGAGAAAGTCAACTTCAAGCTAGTAATAGTTGCCGGATTTCTCCGGGTGTTCTCCTTTTAAAAATGGGCCCATAGAATCTTAAAGCATCACTCTGTTCTTTTAATTTTTATTTTTTATTTCACCGTCAAGAGTAGTATCGCTAATCCATGTACCTGCCCCTAGTCAGATACTGGCCAGTCACCATCATCTTCTCTTTTCGGCGGCGCTATGGTCACCTTGTGTAGGTTGTGACGTGCCTGATCCCTCCTCTGGGCCAGCCACTTCTCATCGTAAGTCTCCAGGATCCCATAGACTTACACTGAGACCTTGCGGCTGTTACCTCTGACTTCCGGTCAGTCAGTTGTAGTCACGAGAAGTACAGTTAGTTTCACCGGCTCTCCTGGACTGAGTACGGGTCTCCACAGAATTTTTTAATCTTATATACAGTATCTTAATCTATATTTGAAAAATTTTGCAATTTTCACACTGGACTCTGTATTATCTGCTATGCTAAAAATTCGCACTTCCTGATCTTCACAGAAGACCCTTCAGCAGGCTCATTATCCACACAGACAGGATTACAATGACTATTAGGTAGGTTGTCCCCCTACTTTATCATTGATGACCTCTCCTTAGGATATCCGATACCTGGTGCCCCCACCGATAAGCCATACTTGGTGGCCGCCGCCGCCCATAAATGCTCCAAGGCCTCCTCCTAGGCAAATAAATAGGAGGCGGATGTGCAGTACCCGGCCGCGGCCACTATCAGAAGATAGAGCAGCTCCGCCATTGAGCATTTCCAGCCACCCGCTGCCACCGCCAACACTGAGAACAGGTCATCAATGATAAAGTAATGGACAACCTCTTTAACAACTCTATATACAGCTGATAACACAAGCTCCACCATTCACAATAGCCGATGCTACAGATCGCCTCGGTTAGAGGCTCCGGAAACTTGTATACAAATGATCGCGTCCGAGTCACTTTATTACTGCTCATTTCTATGAGCCTAAAGGGAAGATTGAGTTTTAAATTTAGAACCAACGACCAGTGAGAAATTTACAAGATTTATTTTTTAATACAGTAATACATTTTTTTTATATATATTTACTAATTATTTATTTTACATAATCTGATTTAAATAATCTTTTTAATCCTGTAGTAAGTGATAACAGCATGAAATACACAATTCATTAGTATGGTGACTCTAATTGGATAGCTACGGTGAATAATACACAGTTGGAAATATCTGGATAGCTCACTGTTCTGAGCTTGGTTAATATTGGTGCAGTAAATCCTTCCCTTCCGGATATTGTATTCAAAGCCCAGGACGGTAAAAGATATTCTTCCGTTATTAGATCTATACGTCTTCTACTAGTGGCACACATCTGAGATTTTCTTCAGTATTTAGAGCTGGGACTTTGGTATTACCGGTACGTTTCCTTTCCCCGATATATGGGATTAGAGATTAGACCTTTTCTGCTTGATACTAATCAGAGTATTACTTAAATGAGGGAAAATGACAGCAAAATGTGCTAATACTTGGACAATACTTTTCCATTTGTGGTCTGGGAGGAGAAAAAAAGCTTGATTTTGACTAATTTTTTGCATAGTTGGATAGAAATCGATGTTATTTTGTCTAAAGTTTCACTGTTTGCTTGGTAAAAGCAAATAGAAATGATTTTAAGGCCTCATTCACACGTTCATATAAAACACGTGCGTGAAGTACCGGTCTCATCAGTGTGTCATCCGTGTGTCCGTTTTACCATCAGTGTCATCGGTGTTTGTAATTTATTTCTTTACCAATACTTTAAAAAGCTTCAAACCAAGTACAGGTGTTTGGTGCACCCTTGGTGTAGCCAAACAGTTAAATGCACCTTCCCACCTGCTGGTTTTCCCTCTATCTTCGCCCTCTTTCTATTTTGATTGATAGCTCTGGCTTTTTGAGGGTGCATGTCCACGTTCAGGATGGCCGGCGGTATCGTCGGAGCTGCAAAGCCGCTCGGCGCTAAGCCCCGCCCCCTTCTGGGACGCGATGATGCCGGATGTGTTCATTGTACACATCCGGGATCATCGCACCCCTCGCATAGGGCCCTGTGTTATTCCTTGCGGCGATGCAGCGTCGCCGCAAGGAACACGGACATGCTGCGATCTGAAAAGACGCGCAGCATGTCCGGAGTCGCAGGGCCGCCGCGTGCGTGTTTTCACGCATAGTGGACACGGGATTTAAAAAAATCCCCTCCACTATGCTGGAACATCTGGACGCTGCGTGTTTGACGCTGCGGCCCCACGCAGCGTCAAACACGCAGTGTTTCCTGAACGTGGACACGTACCCTTACAGCCAGAGAAGGGTGGAGATAGATGTAAATCAGGCAGGTGGGAAGGTACACTTAAATGTTTGGCCACACCAAGGGTGCTCCAAGCGCCTGTACTTGGTTTGAACATTCACTCTGTGCTGACAGATTCTCTTTAAGTGTTTTGGTTGCATGACCTTTTCTGAATTATTGCTCAGTGAAAACAAGCCCAGCGACCAAACATCAAACAGTAATTTGTCATTGATGGAAGTAACGTGTTGCCAATCGGATGCCGGTTTACAGTGAAAGATAATAAGATAATCGTAAAACGAATTACTTTAAAAACCCTCATTCATCATTATCTATCAGTGTAAGTGCAGCATAAGGACTTTAAAGGGAATCTCAGCAGGATTTCACAGCCCAACAATTCCAGCAGTACCTTTACATGGCCAGTCCATTCCTCCGTTAATGAGAAATCATGGTTTGAAGTGATATGGAAATGAGGTTTAAAACTAATTACAGTAGATCTGAAACCTCAGTCACTGCAGCTCTATTACTTGTCCAGCGCCACTTTTTATTCTGTGACTTCAGGCAAAGGAGTCATCAGCGGAGCAGGACGAAGTGGTGCTGAGTGCGAAATAGAGCTGGAGTGACAGAGGCTTCAGATCTACAAATAGTTCTTCAGCCTCATTTGCATATCAATCCAAACGCTGATTTTTCAGTAACGAAGGAACGGACTAGCCATATAAAGGTATTGCTGGACTTGTCTTTGCAAGGGCTACATGTGCTTATAAATATACTTTTTTTTAGTTTGAAATCTTGCTGACAGATTCCCTCTAAGGAAATCCTGCAATTTTGATGACTGGTTTTCAAAGGAAATAGAAAATTCCCTGCAGCACCTCAAGTTATTATTGGTAATTTTCCATTGGGACGTAGATTGCTTACCTTCAAGGAAAAAGATCTAGCAAGTCAAGACTTGCCCCTCTATCTACGCTCCACCCATCTTTTTTCCAAAATGGAAGGGAACATGAGAGTAAATCCAGTGGCCTCTGTGGGATTTCTGCAGTCAAGCAGAGGCACAGCATTTTTAGTGGGCTTCTTTTTGCAGATACAATATAGGTCTGTGCCTAGAAGCCCTTAGTATTTGTAAAAGTGACTGAATATTCCGAGATGGTCCGGGTTGTAAATGAAAGGTGACCGTGCCCAGAAGTGACAGCCGGCTGTTTGCTCAGACTCCATCCACCCACCCAGAAGGCTTCCTGCGCTAATTGCTTTGTGGGTTTGTGATGCGTGTTATTTATTTTGGTTTGGAGCATCGCCATGTGGGAATAGTGGTCACCTTGGTTATACCCTTCTACGCTCAGGATTCTCATCCATGATTGGCAGCTACATTTCTAATGATCTACTGATGGCGTTACAAAACATTTACCTCCATTATCCTGGATTATTCAGTCGCTGATGTAAAAAGTCAACTGTGATAGGAATAAACACAATGAAACCAATGAGTCAACCTGTTCTCATCAGGTCTTTCTACATTGTTGGAGTTTCCAGAATTTCTAGATAATCTGGTCATCTATACATTGACTGATGGCAAGTAGTATCCCTTCCCTGAAGTGGCCATTTGACTAAAGAGGTTGCCTGATTTACAAAATCTTTTCTCAAGTACTGTGTTGGAAAATGTTCCGATAAAGCAGTAGACACTGGCTGCATCTGGGTCCCACTGCAGTTAAGTTGGTCAGTGGTGGTACCAGTTGTCGGACCAGGGCCGATGTTACCGATGACCTACCCCTGTGTTTCCCGAACTCCAATCCATCAAAGTATCAGAAATTTTCAGGTTCTGAAAGCATGATCTGTCGAGTGAGGGCCGTGAAGACTGGAGTTTGGGAAGCACTGACCCTATCCTAACAATTGTTCATCAATAATCGCAAAGTCAGCAAACTCCTTCGATGGTGTAAAATAATAAATTAAGCAATACTCCACTAGGACCGAACTTGATTACTTGTCATTGACTGCAGTGGTCAGATAACAGAAAGGGGAGGTCATCGATTGTGCATCTGATGAAGTCCCATTCTAGTTTGCAATCACAGGCTATCGCATTACTAAAGAACATGACATCACTTCCAGTCCTGCAATTTATCCTGGTGAATAGAACGTAATTTATTATTTTTATGCCATTTACTACTTATGTAATTTTTGTGTACCTTGGACAACCTTTTTAATGGCAGGTAGGAGATGACAACAAAGTCAAGAATAAAAATCTCTGGCCCTATCCACATCAGAATGTTGCAGCTGTATTTTCTTGGTGGCATCATTGGCACAGTTGACCCGAATGATTAGCATCATTTAGCTTTTCTATGTAGATATATAGTGCCTTGAAAAAGTATTCATACCACGTGAATTTATGCACATCACACTCGCAAACGTAAATATTTTTTGGGTTTTATGTGGTATACCAACACACAGGTAGCACATATTTGCGCCCTTAAAACCGTGCTCTGTAATTAGCTCTGTCCATCTTCCCATCAGCTCTGACCAGCTTCCCTGGTTCTGCTGAAGAAAAGGCTCCCCACAGCATGATGCTGCCACCACCATGTTAAACTGTGGGGATGTGTTTTTAGAGTGATGAGCAGTGTTGGTTTTCCACCACACATAGTGTTTTGCATTTAGCCCTTAAAGTTCTGCTTTGGTCTCATCTGACCAGAGCACCTTCTTCTACATTCTAGCTGTGTCCCCTACATGGCTTTTGGCAAACTGCAAACGGGACTTCTGGCTGGCTTTCAAAAATGTCTTTCTTCTTGACACTCTTCCATAAAGGCTAGATGAGGATTTTGAAGAGTTCTTGGACCGTTCTGGTAGAGGTTTTCTTTTCCTGAAGTTTTTTTTCTGGCTTTTGATTGGACAGTGTCTAGTTTGGAGCTAATTACATTAAAACCTGCTCCAAGGAAGTGACGTGATGTTTTTTGTTTTTTCAGTAGACATTTTTTTCCAATTTCTGAAGTGGATTAAAAAATGGTCAAAAATCTCTACATATCAACAGTTAACATTAACATTGACCTGAACAGGACTTGTCCCTCAAGACAATTTGTAGGTGACTCTTGTGGCCTTTTTTGAAGCAAATAGGCTAAAAAAAAACACCTGAGCTGCTGCCACGTCACCAATCACCCGAGCTGCCGCCTCACCAACCACCCGAGCTGCCGCCTCACCAGCACCAGAGCTGCCGTTTCACCACCACCAGTGATGCAGGACCCCGAGCTCCTGTCTCTTCCCCATTATCCCGAAGAATGTAAGTCCGCAAGGACAGGGTCCTCTCCCCTCTGTACCAGTCTGTCACTGTAAATTTGTTTACCAGTAACAATATCTATAACCCTGTATGTAACCCCTTTTCTCATGTACAGCACTATGGAATTAATGGTGTTATATAAATAAATAAATAAATAATAATAATAAAAAAACAAAACGTAAGAACTCAGTGTGTCCATAGCCTAAGACAAATGTTAGAGGGAGAGATGGACACAGTGGTAGGACATATTGTAATTTAATATGCCCGACTTTGTTCTCAATGGAGAAAAGAAAAGACATGGACAGAAAAGACTGGCAGCTGCTTACATGGCTCCTATTTCCAAGTGCGAGAATGATTGGGTATAAGGGGGGAGATCCCAGTGATATTTGTTTTTTAGGCCCCTATGGACGCAGTCCTGTGCAATGTAACACTTTTTATATTCGGGAACCCTTCTAACAAACAGTGATTGTCTATAGGAGAAGCCCTTCAGTGCTGGTAATCAGTACCATGTCCTTGTAGTATGGACCATGGATGTATTGCCAGTGACAGGGCGATGTATGTATTCAGGCTTGGGAGAACATTTTAATGAAGGTTCACAAAATGTTAGGAGAAGTTTGTCTCAGTCACAAGTTCTGTCCAAATTCAACAGTTATCTAAAAAGTGAAAGCAAAAACCACATGTCATCTGCTATCAGGGTGGGAAGTCGGCTGTCTTTTCTTATTTATCTACTTGTGCAGCGTTATTTGTAGTTTATTCACATAGAAGCCACAAAACACCATTTAGTATTTATTCTAGTTTCTCTCTGACTCTTCGCTGAAACGTGTCCCACGCATGCAGATGGCTTCGCTCCCATCGTAACTTTTATCCAGTGACATTTTCTGCTGGTCAGATAGTTCACAGACCTCTGACATGTCCATTTCACAATTAAAAAACTGCATTCATTATTAGATATGAAAATTGAATATTGATGATTGATATTGAAAATCCATGTCAGAATGAGTGTATAATCCTAATATATAAATGAGCATTTATTAATTTGGCTAAAGAGTGAGAGCACTCATGAATCCAAGCCTGACTGTCAGCTGCAGATTGTACTGAGCAGTGTGAGATCTCGGCAGCAGGGAGGAGGAACACTGAGGAGCCGTTAATGAGAAGAACTGGGCCGAAAGAGTTTAAACTTTCACAAAGGATTATAAAGCCATTCTGAAATGGATGGCGTAACCAAGTACATTAGCCTCATCAGGTATCAGTTTGTATTATGAAATTAGGTTTGACTTTTAAATTTTGAAAATACATTGTTTGTTTTTAAAGATACCATTATTAAGGTTCCTACCCACAAAAAAGACCCTGCACCACCCTTACGCTTATCTGTCCGTACTACTGGTGCAATCCTACAATAGCTCTCTGCTCAATGGTCCAACATATGCAGTTTATGCTTATATCACCTGCAAAAGGTGGACTTGGTGTGTGACTGCCATTTGCCCTCATCTTTTGGTTAACACTAGTGCAAACGTGCTCGGGTATGTTTGAGTGCCCGCGACTGCCTGATTCGGGGCTGTTAGACACATGCAGGGATTGCCTGTTTTTTATTATTTTTTATCTTAACTCACTTATATAGCGCCAATAATTCTACAGCGCTTTGCATTACTGTCCCCATTGGGGCTCACAATCTAAATTCCCTATCAGTATGTCTTTGGATTGTGGGAAGAAAGTTTAGTACCTGGAGGAAACCCATGGGGTAACATACAAACCCCTTGCAGATGTTGTCCTTGGTCGGATTTGAATCCAGGACACCAGCGCTGCAAAGCAACAGTGTCAACCGATGGACCTCATTGGCTTTTTAGGTACTGTTGAGGTGTGTAACACTCCCTTTCCTCATACAGTGGTGTGTTTTTTTTTTTGTTTTTCTTTGTTTTTTTTTTAACTTTCAAGAATGATAGGAACCACATTCAAAGCAAATGGAAACAGAGTCCAAATTGAATGGGGCTCCTCGTAGCTGCAGCGTGATCTGCGTCTAAGGTATATAGGCCCTTCGATAGAAGATTGGGTGACATTTAGTATAGCCTAGCAATGGCTATAACCTTTAAATAGGAGTATATGCAATTCTGACACTTTGATTGGTGAGGAACCCACCTTTCTTGAGAATGAAAGAACCACATTAGCTTCACTGTTTAATTTGCACAACTGAGCCCAAAGAAACAAAGTCTAAAGAAATGTGAAAGAGATTAGAAAAAAATGTTTTTGCTCCTGGGCGCCACATTTTTTCCATAAGTAGTAGTGGGTATTGCAATACAGTCCAATTCAAGTGGATGTGACTAGGCCGTTACCAGACACAGCAAGGATGTGTAGCCTAGAGAGCACATGTAATTCCTGAACGCTGCTTCCACCATGTATGCTGCTAGAAATTTATTTCCAATTCTATTTTCAATGGAAGGATATGAATAAAATGTGTGTGAAGTTTCTTATTCAAATAAATGCCTTATTCCTCGAAGTCTTTCTTGAGTGCAGCAGATTGTTGTATCTGAACTTAACAATGAGAAATGTTCTTTTGGTTTTAAGCCAGATGGAAATGTTCTGATTTCCTAAACATAATTCTCAGCCTCCTGGCTTGCCCTTTACAAAGAAAACTGTGTAGTTATGAAAATAAAACAATCGACTTCAAGACAGGAGTCCTAAACTCGCCTTGTTCTCCTTGAGTCATAACATGGACTGTCTGCAAAACCTAGAGAAATGATCATGAAATGTGGTCATGTAGAAAATCCAACGTTTCTCTAACTTTTTTTTAACCCCTTTAAAGCAACCCTCCACCCCCTATACACATTTCTAAATATTGTTTGACCAGGAGTTTGATAAGGAGTTTGACCAGGAGTTTGACCAGGAGTTTGACCAGGAGTTTGGCCAGGAGTTTGGCCAGGAGTTTGGCCAGGAGTTTGGCCAGGAGTTTGGCCAGGAGTTTGGCCAAGAGTTTGGCCAAGAGTTTGGCCAGGAGTTTGGCCAGGAGTTTGACCAGGAGTTTGACCAGGAGTTTGACCAGGAGTTTGGCCAGGAGTTTGACCAGATTTTTATTTTTTGTGGATCAGTTTTTTCTTCTACTGTACATGGAGAAATGTGAAAAAAAAAACACTCCATCTTCTCCATCATGTCAGTCCGTGGAAATTGGACCAAATTTAGATGTCATCCCAGTGTGGTTCTATTTTTTTTTTTTTTCACTGACCCACTGACTTGCGCAGCCGATTTTGTTCAGACCCTTGGATCAAAGTTTGATACGTGTCCATGATTTTTCGCAGACCACTTGGTCTGCGAAAAATCACCTGAAAAGCCCCATGGACTATCACAGATCACAGATACGAGTGTTATCTGAGAAAAACACAGATGGCAATCAGATGCATGAAAGATTGAGCCCTTATCAATACTTCTTCCCTTGGAAAAGTTACTAAGTTCAAAGTTATTTTGATACCTGAGAATAGTTTTTGTGGTCTGTGATGATTCTCTGGTGCTGAGGTCGGGAACGGCGATGTAGTGACCGCAAGTATGCACTATGCACACTCTTGGCCACAATCCGACTAGATGGACACAGCCTCGCTCAATGCAAGTGTATCGAGCGAGGCTAGAAACAGTCTAGTCTGACTGTGGCTGTGAGTGTGCATATCACATACCTGTGGTCACATGACTGCCGACCGTGGAGAATCCTCACAGTGTGTTGTCCGCGTGATGTGAGGATTCACAAGTCTGCAGTCGTATATAGGAACAGCAGAGTTATAGTTTAAGACTGGACAATTCCTTTAACATACGGGACTGGCCATATAAGCGTATTGCCGGTCTTGTCTTTGAGCTACGCGCACATTTAAATAGTGAGTTTTTTGTTTTTGTTGGGTTTTGTTTGTGTGGGGTGAAATCCTGCTGGCAGTTTCCCTTTAAATGGATTCACTGGATTTTTTATGTTGTGGACCTCCTCAAATTGCTTCTGTTACCTTGATTATTCAGCAATGTCTCTTTTTCTTAACTGCCACAGAGTTATGTGGTGTACGCCCAGTTGGCTGAAGAGAAAAATAGCATTTTTATTTCTCAGGGACATCATTTTAGAACAGAAAGGCTCAGAAGAAAAAGTAAAACTGTTTCAGAATCAATGGAGGAGCGCCAGTTGGAGAAAGTACTCTGACTAATTAGAAAAATGCAATCAAAGGTCTTCTTTAAAGAGAACCAGATAGTAGGATTTACCCCCGTCATGTGTTAGGAGTGTGTGTCAGTCTCCTAATAACGTTTGTTACCACGTCTTTATTATAAAGAAGTGCTAATGTAGTTACAGCATTACGAAAGGTTAATCTTGGCACGCCTGTACCCGGATGAGCCCAGGAGCGCTGTCCCTCATCTCTGCACTTATCACACCCACAGTATTGACAAACCAGTGTGTGCACACAGAGGAGAAGAGGGACAACTTGTATATAACATGATAAAGAGATGATTACAAATGTTATTATATGTCTGATGTCGTCTGGCTTCTTTCTCTATAGTTAAAAAAAAAAAAGAAAAAAAAAGAAAATATATCAATGTACACTAATTTTAAGAACCAGACGACCCATGGAACCTTGTAGTGATCCAATTTATGCTTAATAGAACCTTAGGGAAAGGGACTAATGTGGATGATTTAAGGAAGCAGTACGCAATTTATTTCCCATTTTCTCCACTCCCCACCTGATTTGTCTTTCACAATGTGCACTTGTGTTATGTATATTACATACTCGTTTCCCTAGAGTACAGCCCCCTATAATTTCTGATCAGATTCCATCTTAAATTACAGATTTCACTTTTTGTTCCTCTTTGTTGTGATGTAAATCCCATGATTCATCAGCCCAACTCCATATCTTTACCATTTTTATCTGCTGGAGGGATGGACAGTGTTCTTATCTTCTTCTGTATTCTCCAAAATTATAAATTAGGTTAAATATATAGCCAAAGATGCTGATCTGTCATTTCCTTCATTAAAAGTGAGCTGTCTAATCATCATCAGTAAGTGTGATGAAAGTTTCTGGCCTTCACATGCCCGATCCCAGTGGAGAGAACTTGTCACATCTGTGGTATATAGTCCATGCAGTATTATCATACAGGTACTTCTGGTGATACCCCTGGGGAAAAGTAGGCATTTAATTCCCAGGGCATCACCTTGCGAGTACATGATCTACTGAATTATACATAATGAGTGGCTAGTTGCAGAATGAATAAGAAAAATCCATTGCTATGTAAATACATGCGCAATATGCTTTTGGACAACCCGGAAACACTGGATTTCCAGAAAATGGACCTCTGCCAGATTAGTAAGTGATGACGTTATGTCTTTTATTACTACATACAAATTACATATCTTCATTAAATCAAATTTCTTTTTTTTTCTCTGATCTTTCTAGTCGTACAGAAATAAGGTGACTAAACTATAGGCCATTACACTTTTCCTCTTGGTTTGTCACCATGAGCTGAGGTCTATGTGGTCTTCCACCAAATTGTGTTGTGGTTTCTCTTTTATTTACTATATGATTAACCCCTTTCCCATCCAGTTTTATGTTGCAGCTGGGTTTGCATCTTATATCTAACTGGATATGTAGATTGAAGATAATCTTGAGTGTTTCAAAGATTAGTATACATTACCCGGAACGGTGTATGACGAGTCTAAGAAATCATCAACCTTCCCTAGAGTGGACAAACATGAATTTCTAGTTATGACTTTCTGGTGGACCTTCAGACCTTTGGAGAAATAAGGGTCAGATGCTGCAGGGAAAGAATTATGCTCTTCTACATAATGATAGGTGTATCAGGTTTCGATAATTGTGACTTTTTTTCTCCCCTTGAGGGTGTTGATAATTATGCCTTACCTGAGCTTCTACATTTTTGGCCAACCGTGTAAACAAAGTGCTTAAAAGTTGGTTTTTACATCATGTCTTTTTTTTTTTGACCATATAATCACCATATAAACCAGTAAGATGACTTGTTTCCCCGGCAGATGTTCACTGTGTACTTTTCCTTTTGGGTGTGTGGTTTCTCACAAACTCTTGGCAAGAAGTGAGAACTGAGCGTGCTTTGTTATTATGTGGATCTGCAGCCTTGGATGAAATCATCTGCGCACACACACACACCATTGAGGTCTGCTAGCGGCACAGCTTTTATTTTATGCAAGAGCTAAGCCCTGAAATGTAAGCGCCTTCCTTATAATGGCCCGCTCGGTGAAGCAGCTGGAATACTAATGATCTTTATAGGACATATGTATAGTGTGTGTTTTGGTTATTGGGTCACCTTGGAAGCTGCTGGATCATAAGGAGTTGGTGGATGTATCGTGAACGTAGTATATGGGAGAATGCAAAGTGTTCATCCACCAGGAACTTGGTGTAAAGGCCCCGTCTCACATAGCGAGATCGCTAGCGAGATCGCTGCTGAGTCACAAGTTTTGTGACGCAACAGCGACCTCCATAGCGATCTCGCTATGTGTGACACGTACCAGCGATCAGGCCCCTGCTGCGAGATCGCTGGTCGTGTCGGAATGGCCTGGACCTTTTTTTGGTCGTTGAGGCCCCGCTGACATTGCTGAATCGGTGTGTGTGACACCGATCCAGCGATGTCTTCACTGGTAACCAGGGTAAACATCGGGTTACTAAGCGCAGGGCCGCGCTTAGTAACCCGATGTTTACCCTGGTTACCAGCGTAAATGTAAAAAAAAACAAACACTACATACTCGCCTTCTGATGTCCGTCAGGTCCCTTGCCGTCTGCTTCCTGCTCTCACTGAGTGCCGGCCGTACAGTGAGAAGTGAGAGCACAGCAGTGACGTCACCGCTGCGCTCTCAGTGTACTACGGCGGCTCAGTCAGAGCAGGAAGCAGACGGCAAGGGACCTGGACACCGAAAGGCGAGTATGTAGTGTTTGTTTTTTTTGGTAACCAGGGTAAACATCGGGTTACTAAGCGCGGCCCTGCGCTTAGTAACCCGATGTTTACCCTGGTTACCGGGTGCTGCAGGGGGACTTCGGCATCGTTGATGACAGTTTCAACGATGCCGAAGTCGTTCCCCTGATCGTTGGTCGCTGGGGAGAGCGGTCTGTGTGACAGCTCCCCAGCGACCACACAGCGACTTACCAACGATCACGGCCAGGTAGTATCGCTGGTCGTGATCGTTGGTAAATCGCTTAGTGAGACGGGGCCTTAAATCAATTGTTTGGGGTTGGATTTCCTTTTGCCTACCTAATCTGCCATCATTGACCAGTGCTGGTCAAGCTATCTCGCTAAACAAAGTGCATTCTATATTTTGTTGTCAAAACCACCAGCACTCCTCAACATTGGAATTACTTTAACTGCTATTAGTGTCATTATTAAGGTTGTTTCGAAGAATATTCTGCCACACTGAATGTGGAACGCCCGCCAGGGTGGTTGGGTACTCGGTACCGGGTCCGGTCGCACTTAAAGGGGATATCACGGTGGCTGCCACCCGGTCCGTGGCCCTGGTTTCCCAACCAAAGGGGAACGGTCTTTTAAGGGGTTGTTGAATAAAGTTTGTCGTGATGCCACCTGTGGTGTTCGGTCAGCAGGGACCAACGCCGCTTAAAGGGGTCCTCTGGGGTGATGGTATGGCGGCTAGATGGTGACGCTTCCCACAGGTGAAGCGGGGTCCTCAGGGCTCCCAAGGTGTATGGGCCAGATGGTATAAGCCGATGAATAAGTGGAGGACACAGAGTGGTAAAGTCTTTACCTGGTTTACTGGTGGTAGAAGTCCACAGTCCAGGGTACTACCAGGCACAGGTGTAGTTGGGGTCCGGCCGGCTTGGAGGCAATAGGGGATCTCTACCCCAGGTGAGGTCCGTAAGCCTTTCCAGCTAGCACTGTCATATGAGGTCGCTGCTGCCTGAAGCTTACTGGCAAAGTCCTCTTTTCCCCTGTGCTGGGACAGGTACCTGCATGGCGGGTAGCTTGAGCCTTTTTACAGGGTCTCTATCACGACCCAGGCTCTCCAAATGCTGCTTCACCTCAGGTGTGGTGCGGGCAAATTGCACACAGCTTAATGCCCTCTGGTTCTGCTCTGTGTCTTAGAGTCCCACAAAAGCCTCGTGCTCCCGGTACCCGGCCTCCGCGCTTTGGCTCTGAGGGTGCCCCTCTAAGCCCTTTTCCACTCCTGTGCTCCTTCCCTCAATGCTCCACTGCTATTCCACCCTTCAGGTTCTCTCTCCTTTCCAGAGGCTGCAGCTCAATCCTGGCTGCCAGCCTCGCTGTCTGCTCTCTGACTTCCTTCTCTGTTTAGTGTCTCTCAGCAACTGCCTAACTCCTCCTCCAGGCCAGAACACATATAGCTGGGGGACGCTCCCCCGAATCCGGGTTCAGAGCTCCCCCTTCTGGCCTGGATTCAGAATGTGGTGCATGTGTGTGCTTACCTGGTAAAGAGAATCCTCCTTGCCTCCAAGTGAGATATCACCCTCCCCGAAGGGAAGGCAACGTCACTATAACAACCGGTCCCCTGGGGTGTTACTAATGCACTTGGGAAAATCATCAAGATCTGCTGCTGGCAGCTCCTTTTGCAGTTGACCAGTGACGTCACGTTTAGGCCTTGCAGGTTGCTCACAGTAACAAGAAATAAAAGAAATAAAATTAAAAGCGTAATAAAAAGCAATCAAACCGTCATGTGTACCCAAAAATGGTATCAATAAAACAATCAGCTCACCACGCAAAAAAAGTCTGATGCGGAAAAATATATAAAGTTACAGGTCTCCGAAAATGTCAACACAAACCAAATTTACTTTTTAACAAAGTTCTGACTTTGTTCTTGGCTATGAATATCTAAAAAGCTTGATAAGCTTGGTATTTCCATAATCATAGTGACCTGGAGAATCATTTTGGCAGGTCATTTTTTCCATACAATGAATTCCCCCAAAAAAATGGCATTTGCTGTTTTTTGTTTGTTTTTTGTTCACAATTTTACTGAGCTTTTAATTTTTTTTTTCTTTCATTTTTAATGCATTATCTGGTAAAATGAATATTATAAATATTATAATTAAAAACTGCAACGTGTCCCTCAAAGAACAAGCCCTATGGATATGTTGATGGAAAAAAGTTATGGGCGGAAAAAAATGCAAAACCTAAAAATCGCAGTTTCAAATAGATCTTAGACCTGTGGAAAATCCATGTTTGGATCTTTGTATCATCCTAAAACAAACAAAAAAAGTATTGTATTAGTCCTAAAATACTATTTTTTAAAATTTTGTATAGGTAGGGAGAATTTCAGCCATTCATGTTTGGATTTTTTAAACGTTAGTACACCAGTCTCATCAGGTCTGAAATCTGAATTCAATCGCAGCTTGAATTGTAAAAATCTGATTTTTAGCCAGTTCTTAGGATAGCGATCTGAGCGGCTTTCCACCCCTTATCCTCTGTACCGTGGTTGCTTTTTCTACTCTCCTATGATCCCGCTCACTAGTAACTTCTGTTGTTGAGAGGCGTCCTTGTTTACCGGGCTCCGCATTGCTTAGTGTCATGTTCTTGGAGAGAAGTCGGTCTGATATGTCAGCCGTGCACGTAGAGTGGATAAATATAGACCCTGTACAAGTTGTAGGTGTGATTACACAGGGAGGCTAAAAATGACCCCTTTCATACCTCAGCTTTAAAAACAGTGGGCGTTCTGTAGTGCCATCAGCGCACAGACCTTCGGAGGGATTTTTATCCGTTCGGAGCATCAGTCCGCATATAAACTATACGGTATCCCTGCGGAGCGCGACTATGCTGCACCGACTCCTCTTATCTGGACTGTATGCCCCGGATTCATCATTCTACCACCTGGACTTCTAACCGCACGCTTATGGAGACCACTGCGATTTGTTGGGGGCGAGTGAGCGTGGTAAACTTCATAAAGGGGCTTGGTAGGTCTGGTACCTGTCAGTACAGTGATATATATGTATATAGAACAAAATGTATTCCTCATATTTTCTACTGACCATTGTTGGCGGCTTCTGGACTGTATGTAAAGTCATTTCGGAAGAATGATGTAGCAGAGCTGATTTTGTTTAGGACTCTATAAGGGCTACACAGTGGCATCATCGCAGCGTTTGGTGTCCTGGGGGCAATATCTACATAGAGTTTGTGTGGGTTCCTAAGAAATTGACCATAAATTGTGTGAGTGTAAAATCGGAAAAGTAGATTGTGAACTGCAAAAACTGATACGTGACCGTCTTTGTACAGCGCTGCGGGATACGTTGGCGCTATAGAAGCAGTGGGAAATCCAAGGCTTCATTGTGAATACACTGAATTAAGATAATTTTCCAGGATTACCTGCAATCACGTGATAAACTGCAGATTACTCCTCTCTAGCTCTGCTACATCTGTATCTCACCATTTGAGTTGTCGTATGTGACGGCGCGGCAGTAGACCGTCGTTATTACATTCCGTAATTGATTCTCTCGCTGGCGTATCTAGATCGGTGATCTGAAACGCGAGGCTCTCTGGTTTCTTAAAAACTACAAGTCCCAGCATGCTTAGAAAGCTGCAACAACAGCTGTTTGCAGGCCGCAGATCTAAATTATGTAAAGAGATTAATTATTTCTAATGCGATGTTACATTCAGGGATGGAATTCCCAAATAATTATTGTGTGATTGTGGTCATGTTAAAGGGAATGTCCTAAACATATGTTTAAATCGGTGATTCTGTGCTGAAAAAAATAAAATAATTCTAAAATAATAATAAATCTATAATTTATTTATATAAAAATGTTTATTTAAAAACACAAGACAGGAAGCTGGCGGCTGCAGGGAGAATAAATAAAACTTCATTTTCTTCCAGTAGCCGCTGGCAGATATGATTTAAACGCTAATTACCTGCAGAAAACCCCTAAATCTACAGGTAAATAGGATTTCTATAGCAGTGCCTTTACATTAACTTCAATGGAGAAAAAAGTCTCACCAGATTTTGCATGTGTCCACCATGTGTATATATATATATATATATATATATATATATATATATATATATATATATATATATATATATATATATATATATTAGTGACGTTTTATACTGTAGATATTCATTTTTGTTAATTTGTACAATTTTCATAGCATTATCCTTTTTTTTTTTTTTGTTTTGTTTTGTTTCATGTTTCTAGTTTGCAGCATTATCATCTGTCTGCACAAAGCGCCCGGCTATAATAGTAATGTAATCCATTATTAATGCGGGAGCGTCTGCCGGCTCAGGAGTCAGTAAATCGTGATTATAAATGTAACTTTCCATGGCAACTTGTTCTTTGAAGTACCAAACCACTTTTCCACTGTACTCCCTTTTTAAGAAGAGTGTAATAATTCATGTGGGACTTCTGCACACCAGACAGGTTTATAATTCTGCAGGTATATGGATAATTTTTTTGGTTGTTTTTTTGGTTGATTATTCATAAGGTTGTGCATAGGAAGCCTATACCTGTCTGGGACTGGCCCTGGGGTATAATAATGGAAAAAACTGATGTAGATCATGTAGGCGGCCCCTGGGGGAAAATATGCAAAAGTATTGCTCCAAAAGTCACTATAAAGCGCGACCTACAGGTGACTTGTCAGATAGTTTGTACCTTTTCTTGTAAGTTGTTGGATAATTAATTATCTTTTTTAGGGGGTGCAGAAAATCTTCTCCTCTGCCTATTGACAAAATGTCAAAATAAGTGAATTTTGCCTCTTTTTTTCAGAGGTTTCATGTCAACAAGCCATATTCCAGCTTTTATTTTTAAAGCGCTGTTATAAAGTGAAAGCTGCGCTGTAATTAGTGGTTATGGGCGATAGTAAAGGCACTTTTCTTTTTCTTTTCTTTTTAGGACAGGTTCACACAACGTGGTTATTTTTCATCGTTTTTTTTTTTTCTGCAGCAAAACCTGATCTCTCGGCAGCAAAGAAACTGCAGAAAAAAAAAATGTTTTCCTTGTTTTTCTTACGTTTTTGCTGCATTTTTTTGTGCTTGTTTTTGCGTTGGTTTTGGCTTGCTAGGTTTGTCTATTGAGCATGCTGATAGTTTGGTGTTGGGGAAATAAAAAAGTCCTGTTTCATAAAATACGTATTTGGCACAAAAAAACACAGCAAAACCTGTTACCTGCGTTTTTGGTGCATTTTTTTTTTCGGTGATTTTTTTTCAGCGCCCATTTAAGTCAATGGCTGAAAGAACTGACATTGTCTATGTCCAAAAAACCATGCAAAGCACAAAATACTGATGACAAAAAAACTAACGTGTATGCATGAGATTTCTGAAATCTCAGACATAGCTGATACTGGAAAACGCAGCTGAAAATTTGCGTTAAGAAAGCGGAAAAAAACGCAGCAAAGACACCCAGTGTGAACTGAGAATTAGACAGTTTTTTTATTTTATAAATCTGTCCCTTTAATTTGTTTTGTGCCATAAAAATAGAAGCAGTGGAAGAGAGTACAGACATGGATGTTACAGCTCTGTCGCCAGGTGGCACCGCACCTTCATTGGGGAATCCCAGTCCTGTGCATGCTGAGCTACGTATAACCGTATAACCCCGCCCACACCACTGATTGGCAGCTTTTAGTGTACACTGTGCATAGGCAGAAATCGGGCAAAATAGTGGTGGGGGCCGAGTCATACAGAGCTCATGAATACGGAGGACTACATGGCAGCAGATTAACACGTCCTCAAGTGATAATCTCCTGCTGATAAAACCGTGATATTATCAAAACTGCAGCAAGCAACTAAGTAAGTAACACTCTGGAATCTGAGTCTTTGTCTCTACCTTGGATTTGGGAGAGAAATAACATGGTTATTTCCTCGCTGCTAATGAGTGGATTGAAGATCCAGGAGTTTGTATAATTGCGGTTTTTAATCATTTTATGCTTTGTCTCTACCTTATGATGCTATCCAGTTAAGTGGTAGTGTAAGGAGATGGACAAAGGGAAGATTTCCACAGTTAATGTATAACAGGATGTCTGCGAGTTTGTGCTGCCATCTACTGGCCAAAGATTGTAGGGCAATAAAAGTGGATAGGATTGCATCAGCAGGAACTGCATAACAAAGCGCCTGATTCCTGAGGGCAGGAGATTGGAGGAGACACCAGGTCAGATTACAGCTGTGGTGCAGTTAATAATTATAAAAGGCCTAGGAGGGTAGTGAAGGAGAGAAGCTGGTGCCTGAACCTGTAGCATGACGGACGCGTGTTGCCGTAAGGTTGGCTTATGGTCACCATGTCGAGTGGCCGGAACCGGAGATGAGAGACCAGAGCTAAGAGATCCAACCCAAGGGAGCAGAGCCAGAGCAGAGAGAGGCAACCAGGCCGTTGAAGAGGGACATTTGTGTGAGCTGTGACTTCTGGTGTAGATGTATGGTATACAAGGGATGGGCGATGTGTTTCAGGGGACGAAGGTGGTCAGCATAATGGGTGTGCAAAGTGATTCATAGATAAAGGACTCGTGGCCTGACGGTGTGGTATCATATAAGCCTATATTCCTGCTCATATTGCCTGGAGCGTGACAGAGAGATGGCAGTAATGAACCCGATAGTGACGGTGATGCACCTTGGCTTAGGGTACTAGGACCAAGACATCCCTGGCGATAATATTTCATTATTTGTAATATTAGAACTATATACCTATAGAACCATATATCTCTGAACTAATCTCCATATATCTTCCCTCACGTAATTTCCGGTCCTCCCAAGACCTCCTTCTCTCCTCCACACTTATTCGCTCCTCATCCAATCGCCTTCAAGACTCCTCCCGAATATCCCCCATCCTCTGGAACTCTCTGCCCCAACACGTCCGGTTATCCACCACTTTGGATCCTTCAGACGGAGCCTGAAAACCCATCTCTTCAGGAAAGCCTACAGCCTGCACTGACCCCGCTGCCTCCTCATCACTACCGGAGATACTGCCTCACCAACACCGGAGCTCCTGCAACCCTCAACCTATTGTCTCCTTCCCCATAATCCTGCAGAATGTAAGCCCGCAAGGGCAGGGTCCTCGCCCCTCTGTATCAGTCTGTCATTGTAAGTTTGTCTACTGTAAGTGATATCTGTAACTTGTATGTAACCCCCTTCCCATGTACAGCACCATGGAATCAATGGTGCTATATAAATAAATAAATAATAATAATAATAGTGTGTGATTAGAATTGTTGATATTCGGTATAGCAGAATTGCTGTATTGTACAATAACTTAGTCCTTCCACTGTTTGCTTTACCCTTTATATTGTTCTGTAGGCCCCACTTGTACCTCTGTGTCGTCCTCCTCCTCCGCACTGTTGCATCTGAATACCTGTTTGCAGCTTTCCACTGACCATTCACCCTGACAAGAGCACACATGATGACCCAGACACATTTTAGTTGCGCCACATAACCACGCTTTTTCATAGCGCCCAATCCGGGCACCTTGTTTACATACCGCAGGTTGTCCCCTCACCCTAGTTATGCCCCTGCACCATCTGATGACTTGTGGTTGATGTATATACATATTTCTAGTTTATTTTAAAGGGCCAGTCCTGCTCCGCTCACTTCCATGGAAGATCTGCCAATGCTGTATACTGTATACAGGCTATTGACTGGACTGGGAGGCTGGCTGTAGTTTTTCAATGGAATAACTGATAGGGAGTCCCGAATAGATGCCCACCCACATGATCAGTACTTTATCTCGCATAACTTTCTGAGAATCTCCAGAAACATGTAAGTGCAGATCCGTGGCTGGCGTTATCACTTCTGCCTGTAATGATGACTCCTATCTGCAATTTCCATACTTTACTGTATATATGCTTCAGCTAATTGGATTAAGGAAAAAAAAACAAAAAACAGGTGAGCGATTCTTTCGGGGTCTGGCGCCCCAATGGCAGCAGCTGGCACCTGCGCCGTGTCGGACTGGACTTTCTCTTGTCCGCAAGCTGTTGCCTCCACAGAACACTAAGCCTCTTCTGGCCGCCGGCCTGGGAATCTAAGTTATGGAATCTCATGCATGGAAAAACAGCGCTGGTATTTGTTTTCCTTTCTTTTATGCTTCCTGACATGAAATGCAGGAAAGTGCCATACCCTGGCAGTGTGTGAGCCCAGCCTGGTGCACCCATACCCTGGCAGTGTGTGAGCCCGGCCTGGTACACCCATACCCTAGCAGTGTGTGAGCCCGGCCTGGTACACCCATACCCTGGCAGTGTGTGAGCCCGGCCTGGTACACCCATACCCTGGCAGGGTGTGAGCTCGACATGGTACACCCATACCCTGGCAGGGTGTGAGCCCGGCCTGGTACACCCATACCCTGGCAGGGTGTGAGTCCAGCCTGGTGCACCCATACCCTGGCAGTGTGTGAGCCCAGCCTGGTACACCCATACCCTAGCAGTGTGTGAGCCCGGCCTGGTACACCCATACCCTGGCAGTGTGTGAGCCGGCCTGGTACACCCATACCCTGGCAGTGTGTGAGCCCGGCCTGGTACACCCATACCCTGGCAGGGTGTGAGCCCGGCCTGGTACACCCATACCCTGGCAGGGTGTGAGTCCAGCCTGGTGCACCCATACCCTGGCAGTGTGTGAGCCCGGCCTGGTACACCCATACCCTGGCAGGGTGTGAGTCCAGCCTGGTACACCCATACCCTGGCAGTGTGTGAGCCCGACCTGGTACACCCATACCCTGGCAGTGTGTGAGCCCGGCCTGGTACACCCATACCCTGGCAGTGTGTGAGCCCGGCCTGTCTGCTCACTTCACGGCTCCGCTCACCGAATTCCCCATGAAATTACAATGCTTGATCCTCTAATTATAACGCCACCTTGCGGATTTTCCACTCGCATGTGACCGATTTTCTTGGACAAGTGCCATCCATAGTTTTCATGGATAATCATTCGTACCTATGATATTCTATGGGGCTGTGCTCATGTCCGATTCTTTCCCTGGACCAGAGGGCCATGTCAAAATTCGGAGACCTGTCCAGTTTTGAGTCAGGTGTCGGATCAAAATCTATTGTATGGGTCTGTGAAAAAAAAAAACAGACTGCACTCTGATGACATCCAAGTGCGATTCGATTTTCACAGAGAAAGTGGAGAAACGTTTTTTCTTTTTTCCTTCCGCGTCTGAGAAAAACTGATGCCGCTCTGATAAGTCTGATTTCGAGTAATCGAGCCATTTTTCTCGGCCACGTGACCCGGCCCATATACTGTTTCCACTACGTAAAAATGAATAAATGACAATAATAAAAAAATGACAAAAGTGAATACATTTGCATAAATTGACAACTGGATGGTACCAGTTAGGGGCGTATCCGAACACAATAGGTCACTGTCCAATTCAAACTGCCAGTGTCCCCATGTAGGGAAACTCCCCTTTTTTTTAGGGCAATGGTAACACCCAGTTGTCAATATAGTCATACTTTTCTGTGGTGGATAACCAGGGAACGATGCAGCATAATTTTGTTTTGTACAACCAAAGTTAATTTTTGGTAGCAGTCAGCCAGGAATTTTATTCACATGTTTTATTTTTGTTCTTGTACACAAAAAAATTGCCTGATTTCTTTTTTTTCTTTTTCATTAGTGTGCTAAACCTGATTAATGTCCATTCTTGATCCATTTGTTTAACGTCCTTGTGCCAATTGATTTTCTAGTATAAGAATTAAAAACTGAAGAAGGTTTTCCAGTCTTCTCTCGAAATTAGAAAAATGGACAGCGCACGGATGCAATGTGTGTCAGTTTTTTCTTTTTTTGTGTGTGTGTCGACAGATTCACTTTTGAGTGAGTTTTTGGTGATACTTTTTGTCCTGGTGAGTTTTGTCTGCAAATTTGTCCAAACCTGGACGTGCCACTGATTTTTTCCACAAAAAATAAATATCCATGTGAAAAGGCTCATAAGCTGTAATCGGTACGGGTTCTATCTGTGAAAAATATAGACAATGGTGAGAAACTCTGAGATGTGATGGGCCACGTCTGCCAGAATCGGGGTCTGTAGGACATAGCTCCCTGTTTTGGTCAGAGGGGCTTTGGAGAAAGATATGGGGCTTGTTTTGCAGGACTACAGCCTTGTCTTTCTAACCCATATATCCCCAATAATGGTGCGGCCATTACTGGTTGGTTTTAGTTTTAGAGTGGAAGAAGGGAAGTGACAACCACTTCTCGTTTCTGGAAAGATTTGGGTTTTTTTAGCTGCCCGTTTCCAGAGTTGGACTTGATTTGCCATTGCCAAGGATTGTATATAGAATTTTTGTCGTAGCAACATTATATTTCATTACTAAATTCAGTTCTCTTTTTGTAATGGCTTATAACATGGACATTGTTTGGTTGAGCCGGCAGATCATTCACAATGGAAAAGCGTTATGTAATGGAGTGAGTTTAAACACATGTTAAGAATAACAGATCCATGAACAGGATTGTAGGTGAAGAACGGAATCAACAAGTAAAAGCAATCCATCTAAAATCTTTGTAATATAGCTTTACTTTTTTTTACTTTTTGAGTGTGGACCTGAGTGTGGACCTGAGTGTGGACCTGAGTGTGGACCAGAGTGTGGACCAGAGTGTGGACCAGAGTGTGGACCAGAGTGTGGACCAGAGTGTGGACCAGAGTGTGGACCAGAGTGTGGACCAGAGTGTGGACCAGAGTGTGGACCAGAGTGTGGACCAGAGTGTGGACCAGAGTGTGGACCAGAGTGTGGACCAGAGTGTGGACCAGAGTGTGGACCAGAGTGTGGACCAGAGTGTGGACCAGAGTGTGGACCAGAGTGTGGACCAGAGTGTGGACCAGAGTGTGGACCAGAGTGTGGACCAGAGTGTGGACCAGAGTGTCTTGGATGAGGAGAAAATGGAGGAAAAAAACTCCCCATCTTCACCATTCTGTCAGTCCGTGAAAATCAGACTGCCCTCAGTAATGCAAGTCGATGAGTGCATGGGAAACATTGGACTTTACTCGGATGACATCTGAGTGCGATCCGAATATTGGATCAAACTCGGACATACAGCAAATTTTCTTCCTTGGACAGTCCCTGTCCGACAGAAATATTGGACATATACACGGTTCCATGCACAAACATTCGTCCAAGTGCGATCTGCGCTTAATGACTGGCGCAGTGATTGAACCCTGACCCGTCATACGTATCCTCGCTGTATGCCATGGCCGTCTCTAAGGAGAATATCCCGAAGACCACAGACCATTGTCTTCAGAATTATAAGAAACTTATGTAAGACTCTTCCTGAGCTATTAGTGGCTTTTCCTTTTACCAACTTTTCACTTCATCCTGCTCATTTCTGCAGAGTTTATTTTATACCTAGAAGCTGAAGTGTACAGTAGTCTTGCAATCTGGAGTTTTCGGAAGTGTCTGTGCAGTGAGGTTTATATTTTTTTCTACTTTTGGATATTTGATTATATACAAATTGTACTTGTATTGTATCAGGCTAGTAAGATAAATGATGGGAAAGTGGTGAAATGGTTTGTGGTATTTTCAGAAAAATGAAGAAATTACATGGATTTGATGAGGTCATGACAACGGTGTAATTCTGCAATAAGGAATAACACTATTTCTGGCTGTGTTAGGTCTTGTATTCTGTATTTTTCACCAGTTTTTCCTTCTGTAAACCCTTATCTAGAATGGCTGCTCAACTCAATACACAGGGACATGAGGGATTCTTGCTCTCCTATCTGTTTAGCGCATGTTCAGAAGCACACAAAACAGTAGTACTGAGCAGTGCAGCTGTGAATCCTGCACCTGGATGAGATGAACACTTACTACTGTAGAAAGCTGCAGTCAATCTATCTTTTTGATTTTCTCTCTCTGATATCCCTTTATAGGTTTCAGCAGACCTCTGTAATCTGGTCCCTTAGTATGATGGCAGTCCATTTTATCTTTTACCCGTTTTCAGAATGAATGGCGAGCTCAGTAAGCAAGAAGGATGAGAACCAATGGCTCATAAACAAAGAAAATAACAAAATTCTCTGATAAGCTAGAGCACAAAGTTTCTTATATTATCTTGCACTATTGATTTATGCAAAGTTTTGTTGACAAGATTGTGGCCGGTTTCACAGCAAACCAGGGAATCAGTTGGGTAGAAGATTGGTATTCGTTGAATGCCGGTATATAAATTTGGAATGAAAGATGGAGTTTCCCTTTAAATAATGTTCTGGAATTTTAGAAATGTTTAAAATTTTGTGCAAAATTAGAACTTATTGTGTTTTTGTTTGTATTTTAGCTTCTCCGGTGGGTAACGGATATATAAAACCACAAGTACAACCAGTATCCAGCACACAGAGAGACAAAGGACCACCAACCATGTTGCCCATCAACATTGACCCAGAGAGTAAACCTGGAGAATATATTCTCAAGAGCTTGTTTGCAAATTTTACTACACAAGCGGAGCGCAAGATTCGCATCATAATGGCTGAACCCCTGGTGAGTACGCTGGAAGAGCTGGAATAATAGATCATTTCAAATCTTTTTTTTTTTTTTTGGCCAAATTTAAATAACTTATTGAACGGATCAAATTAATTTAAGATAGGAAAGTATCCATAATTGTGAAAATGGTTATCTACGATGTGGAGATGTTGGCTGTATTTTCTGTTGTTACAAAAATTGAAAACTAGACATGGCCCATCAAGTTAAACTTTTTGAGATCCATTCCACAACATATATTGCTAGATTATTAATATCCCACAGTGCCGTTTTGTTGCGAGAAAGCCATTGAGATGTTTTTTTAAATGCGGATAGTATCTGCCATTACTACCTTCTGTGGTCGGACATTCCACAGTCTCACTGCTCTAACTGGAAAGAACCCTTTCCTGTTGTGATGCTAGAATCGCTTTTCATCTACATGTATTGAGTGGCCCCCTGGCCCTTTGTAAGGTGTTTGGGTGGAATTAATCATGTACCACACATGTATTTATATATGGAAATGAGATCTCTTAAAGGGAATCTGTCACCAGGTTTTTGTTACCTCATGAGAGCAGCATAATGTAGGAAAAGAGACCCTGATTCCATGAATCACTTAGTCTACTGGGTGAAGCAGCTGTGATACAACCAGAGTTTTTAGTTGTAGCATGTGGCAGAGCTCCAAAAGCTGCCCTCACCCACACCGCAGCTTTTGTGTACATTGTCTATTGACAGTGAGCTGCTAATCAGTGCTGGAGGTGTGGTCGGACCAGTGCTCATTCCAGCTGTAGTCCAGGCAGCGATAATCTCCTGGTGATAAGACATTCATTGTATTGAAACATCCCAGTAAGTGATGCATCATGGAAATCTCTCTCAGCCCCTACCTCATGCTGCCCTCAGATTACATAGTAAAAACCTGCTGACAAATACCCGCTAACATCTTTTTTTTCTAAGCTCAACAAGCCCAACTTTTCTAACCTCTCGTTATAAAACAGACCCTTCCATCCTGTAAATGATCTAGTTGATCGTCTTTGGGCAAAGAATAACACAAGAAGAGGGATACCACTTTGCACTGATCGTGTGCAGCTCAGTCCGCTTACTTCCCCAGATCTCATCTGCAGTACTCGGCTGAGGATAGGTGCGGAGCTTCTTCTAGGACAAGACGTCTTTGAGATTTCGTTTTGTTCTGTACAACCACTTTTTGAATTTTTGATTAAATTGAGAAAAGTAGTTGAAAACAAATAAAAATTCTTAATTTGGATTTCCGCTCTTATTTTTTGCATGCAAGTTAGGAAACGCTTTTTCTGTAGCAGCTTTTCCGCCTTTTGATTGCCCTGGTTACACATGGACCTAGCAACTCTCTGCACAGAATTCAGTGCTTGGGTGGATCAGGAATGTTCTTCACTTGATGTGATTGTGCATTTTCTAAATATATATATTGATGGGAACGACCTCTGTCTGTGCATGCAGATTGGTTCAGCCTCCTTCTGTTATCAGATTTTTCCTGACATTGACAAAAGGCATTACTCAGCATTCTGCTGTTGTATTTGGTGTCTTGCCCAATCTATTTTTACATGATGGGATCTTTACAACTTCCTGAGCGACTGTCACCTCCCTCCACAGACACATCTGCTCTTCCATCCTGTAATTTATGCAGGACAGTAGTTAATGATTGCACCCTTTGTCAACATGAACCCGTGAATCCATACTTGTATGCCATAAAATACTAATAATTTCATGTATTTGTTGATTTTATCTATGGTAGTTACTGAATAGAATTGTGAAGCTTTAAAAGTAAATTTAAAGAAATATCTTAAAACACTTCATCATTGTTTTGAGTTTGGTGTGACTACTGTTTTTCTATGATCTCTGGTTACCCATAAATCTACGAGTTATTCTTTCTGGTTGTGCTGTTTGTAACCAGGCCCTGGGTATTAATCCAATCTACCCAGTTCTAGTAATGCTGGAAACCATATATTAGTCTAAGCATAAAGGGTTATTCCCAAAATAGTACGTTTTTTCCTATCCATAGCGGTCAGACTCCAAGCGATCCAAAAAACAGGAACCTGGAAACCAAGCTCTGCAGAGCCCCATTAAGAATGGAGTAGATGTGTGCATAGTTGACCTCTGCTTCATTCATTGTCTGTGGGTTTCCGGGAGAATGCCTAGAGCAACGCTCTATCCAAGATGGAGCTCGGCAGCCAGGTTCATAATCCCAGTCCTGGGGATTACTGAGGATTCCAGAAGTCATATCTTACTGATCAGTAAGTTATCCCCTATCCTATGGACAGGGGATAACTTTTTGGGAAATAAGCCTTGAAGGTGCCATGATATTTGGTGACCAACCTCCCCTTATGCATGGAGGATTGGTTCAACTGATGGCACATGCATTTTTAATGGTAAGAGTTGAGAGAGTTCCCGCTAGTCGCTACTTTCTTTCTTGAGAACTGAAGGATCAGACATTGAGATTGAACAATCCTAATCCTACTTGTACCTGACATTATGTGGAGAGCTGGAAAGTCCTCATGAATATTTAGATAGTTGTCTAGATCTTCTGAAATCTGTTGGTTTAGTTGACTTTTTACTATTGTGTATGGGGGCCCTTAAACTATAAAGTATCTTCAACTGGTCAGGTGCTGATGTTTGTTGCCAGCCAAGACTTGGTATGGATCATGACATGTGTGTTCCATGAGGCAAAAAAGCTTGTATGTGATGGCAGCTTGACTCGGCACACTATTGTTTGATGATCACTCCAACAGAAATCATGTCCACCAAGGTATACATACAATAGAGTAATGCTGTAATGTCTATTGTCTGCACAAGTCCCCTCTATAAGTTGTAAAGCGCTGCGGAATATGTTGGCGCTATATAAAATTATTATTATTATTATTATTATTAATAGAGGCAGCTTATGCAACTTGGAGAGAGCGGACTTAGCCCTAGTTGGGATCCACCGCCTTCACTCTAGGGTGAGAAATTCCTGTGTAGGAACCACCTCCTCCTAAGAAAAGGACTTTATCACCAACCTAACATGATGACATAAGTGTTTCTCCAAGGACTAGAGCTTCTACCATCATGGTCTGCTTGTGTCTGATCTGGTGTGTTCAGGTTACATATTGGACCAGATGGATTGTGTTATTGATTGCAGTTTGGATTGCAGTGTACTTGTATGTAACTGAGCGTGGTCACCAAAGAGTGATCAGAAATAATATTATCCATTTGTAATTATCGGGCCATGATTACTACCATCCAGCTTTTCTTTAGGAACACGGAAGGAGATGTACTTCATCTGACCCTGTAACAATACCTTCACTATGTATGGCTGGCAGTGCACGGGGGTAGGATAGGCAACTCGGTCTCATTGAATATTATAGAAAGATGGGTTGATCCATCACTACCTAAGATGATCCACATAAAAACTTTTGATCAAAAAAGTTACAAGTAATCAATCGATGTATATTCCAAAAATGTTCGATGAAAAACATATTTTTCGGGGGGATTGGGGGATGTTCTACATTTCGAATCAAAACTCCCGACTCTTCAGTCATAACTGTTTTAATGGAAAACTTGGGACCTGCGATTCAAAGTGTGTACCTACCCCATCTCACCCCACCACATCCAAAAAAAGAAAAACCCATAAATGCATTTTTTGTGTGTGTGGATTTTCTTCTGCAAGTTGGATCAGTCCTTTTCATTCTATCCAGTCCTTTAGGGTTTGTTACCAAATCAGCCCTTGAACCCTGATAGATCTTTATCTTGTATGACTTAATCTGTATGAGTATATAATTTATGGAGCTTTTAATATTTAACTTCATAAATCTTTTATGTGGAAATGGAATATTTTATATTTGGTGTCTCTGCTGTGGAGAGCAAGTAAAATGCTTTATATAGGAACTTAGGATTCCCTAATCTTTCTTGCTGTTGGTAAATGTTGAGCTGTTCTTAGCGGTCTGCTCCCTGCAGATAACTCGTTTTCCAGCACATATTCACTAGGCTTTGTTACAATACAGGAGGCACATATTACTCTCAGCGTAATATTGGCGAGCTTCCTAAAGTGAACCAGACCCTATAGTGTCCTCTGTAATCTAAAGGCTTTGTATAGTTTTAGATGCAGTGTTGGTATGATTATATCCAATTATTGCCAAAAATATACTGTAGGATCCCCAAACAAGCAGGGGGCTGACCATTTATAATGATATCAAATAAACAAATAAATGCCCCCATACAGTGCTCAAGTAACACCAACATACTAAGACCAAATAACTCCAGATGTAAACTAATATCAATGGTATACAGTACAATGTCTAAATGATAAGCTATAAATTGAATAAAATGTATTGTGGTCACAGGGCACTGGGTCAAACTGTGCTACCGCTCATTCGCACTCCTCTAAGGTAGACAAGTGGCGGTATAATAATAAGTCACACATATGTGAATAGAGACACATAAGAGGTCTCCCACCCTCATTCAAATGTAAAAAGCGTAAAAAAGGTAGAAGTAGAGGGGCTCGCAATATTAAAGTCCCATACAATGAATAGGGTAAAGTTCAAATAGTGCATATGTGTATAGAGACCTATAAGGCCACGTTTACACGTTGAATATTTGGTCAGTATTTTACATCAGTATTTGTAAGCCAAAACCAGAAGTGGGGGATAAATACAGAAGAGGTGATATGTTTCCTTTATACTTTCCTCTAAGGGCTCATATGCATCATCTCAAGGCGGATATATCATTGGTGCAACCTGTGCGGCCGCACAGGGGCCCAAGAAGTGAGGGGGCCCTTTTCTACCTCCAAATTGGGTGCAATTTTGCATTGTTAGGAGCTCTTCGACTGCAAAGGGCCCAAATACTGTTCTTGCACAGGGGCCATTTTATATCTGTATCCACCAGTGAATAAAATCGGTTGGCTGTTGTTCCTGAAAAGTCAGAAGAGTGTCGTGTAAGTGGCATAGGATTTTCATGCGAGTATAATGCGATTTTTTTTTTTTTTTTTTTTATCACCTATCATCCGAATGACATGTGAATTCAATCCGCATGCAATACGATCTTAACATTAGCTTTTACATAGAGTAATTCTCTGTCATTTAAATATAGTTTTCAAAAGATATTCTTCAAAATATATGTGAGTGAGATATTGCGTTGCGTGTGTAGCTTACTGTATACAGCTCTGGCAAAAATTAAGAGACCACCACATCAAAACCCTGTCATGGGCAGCCCAATCTCCAGACCTGAACCCCATTGAAAACCTTTGGAATGTCATCAAGAGGATGATGGATAGTCACAAGCCATCAAACAAAGAACAACTGCTTACATTTTTGCGCCAGAAGCAGTGTGAAAGACTGGATGAAAGCATGCCAAGACGCATGAAAGCTGTGATTAAAAATCATGGTTATTCCACAAAATATTGATTTCTGAACTCTTCCTGAGTTAAAACATTAGTATTGTTGTTGCTAAATGATTATGAACTTGTTTTCTTTGCATTATTTGAGGTCTGAAAGCACTGGTTTTTTTTTTTTAGTTTTTGTTTTACCATTTCTCCTTTTCAGAAAAAAAACCCAAAAGTTATTGCTTGGAAATTCGGAGACATGTTGTCAGAAGTTTATAGACTAAAAGAACAATTTACATTTTACTCAAAAATATACCTATAAAAGCCCTTGGCAGAAGCCATTAGAATAAATCAGAATATTACCGGTTTAACTAACTTAGGTGAACAATACAAGGTTAGCTTATTTGCTGATGACCTCCTTTTGACTATTACCAATCCCCATACAACAATTCCTAATCTCTTATCTCTGCTTAATATATTTGAAGACATTTCGGGGCTAAAAATTAATATAGACAAATCGGAAGCTCTCTTTATTAATACCAGCAAAACTATTCAGGATAATATCACCTCCCAATTTAAATTTACAAAGAGGGATAATTATTTAACCTACTTGGGAATAAATATTACAACAAACAGAGCTAACCTCTTTAAATGGAACTACACACCACTTATCCAGAATCTTCACACTGATTTGTCTAGGTGGGCTTCGCTAAACTTATCTTGGCTAGGCAGGATCCACACAATAAAAATGGTGACCCTCCCGCGGTTTTTGTACCTTTTCAGATCTCTCCCAATACCGATTTCAGCTAAAACGTTCTCAGGTCTTCAAGCCACAATATCCAAATTTATATGGCAGAATAAAAGGGCTAGAATCCCCCAAAAATTAATGTTCCTCCATAGAAGACATGGTGGAGTTTCACTCCCAAATCTATCTTTATATTATAAAGCGGCACAAGTAGCACAACTAACAAATATATGCGCCCTAAATAACAAGCCAAGGTGGGTTCATTTGGAGTCACATCTCATTAAGCCACTCACATTACCAGGCCTCATGTGGTCCACGGGAAAAATCCCCAAACAACTATTTACAACAGCACCTTACACTGCTCACTCGTTTAATTTGTGGAGACGAGTTAGATTTAAATATTCACTGCAATCAGATCCCTCCCCATTAATCTCTATTTTTGGTAACCCGATGTTCACTCCTGGTCTGGACCCACGTTCGTTCACTTGGTGGATATTACGAGGGATTACAACAATAAAACACTTGTGTGACCCTTTCGGTACCCTGATGGACAGAGCAGAATTCGTGAGGAAGTTTGAACCCCCGATTAGAGAAATAATGCATATTAATCAGATTTTGCACTTTGCAGGTGGCCTAACTCATGGTAATCGGCCTGTTCCTGCTTCTGGTTTTGAACAAAAATGCCTTTCAGACCCAATGGGAAGGGGGACAATATCTTTGCTCTACTCTATTATGATTCCACCTCATGATAAGAAGAAGCTGGGTTTTATGAGACGGTGGGAGGAGGAGTTGGGTGTCGAGCTGACGTTGGAGAATTGGAGGAGGTGTTGCGACACACTAACTAAAGGTAGTCATCAGTCATCTCTAGTGGAAACCTCGATCAAGGTCCTTCACAGGACTTATCTAGTGCCAACTAAACTCCATAGCATATTCCCCAATGTCTCAAATTTATGCTTCCGGGGCTGCAATCTACCTGGGGACATGATACATATATGGTGGTCTTGTCCAGTGGTGTCCAACTTATGGCAAAAGATGGGCCTTCTGGTTGACCAACTGGCGGGGAAAAAGACCAACCTGGACGCCTCTGTTTTCCTGCTGGGGGCGAGACACCCGGCTCTTCCTAAAGATCTATTTAAGTTGGTTTCTTTTCTCTTTATGGCTACTAAAATTCACATTGCCTCAAAATGGAAGAACCCCGCGTTGTCGATCCATATGGTTAAAGAAAGGATGAATAACATTATGTTCTATGAACGCATTGAGGCCACTAGAAATGATAGGTGGGAACAGTTCTTTAAGATATGGGGTCCTTGGATGGATCTGTATCCTAACTTGCACTTGAGTCAGACTCTTCATCTGTCCCCATAGTAATCTGACTCTATGGGGATAACGTTTGTTATAAATTAAAAAGTAAATGCAATTTCTCCCTTCCTCTATGTTTTTCCCTTGTGTTGTCTTTGTCTTGTCCACCCTTGTCTTTACAAGGAATATGTGTTCTTATAATACTCAATTTCAGACTCCCCTGCGAGGGAGTTCATTCACATTGCAATTTCATTTTATGAATGTTAAAGTTGAAATTTCAATAAAACCTTTTTGAAACTAAAAATATACCTATAAAGAGAAAAGTCAGACAAACTGAACATTTTGCAGTTGTCTCTTAATTTTTGCCAGAGCTGTATGTATCTTGGTAATAAATAAAAACTAGAAAAAAAAATGGCGTGGGATCCCCCAAAATTTTATTAAACCGCTGAGGGGAAAGTGGACAGCTGGGGACAAATGTTTATAGCCTGGAAAGGGGGGTAATACACATGGTGTTTCCCAGGCTATTAATATGAACTCACAGTTCTATGCTTAGCCTTTTACTGGTTGTTAAAATGGAGACCCTCCCCCCAAAAAATTATTTAGGGTCCCCTATAACTAATAACCAGCAAAGGCTAGGCAGACAGCTGCAGGCTGATATTATTAGACTAGGAAGGGGATTTTGGCCCCCTCCCAGTCTTAAACATCAGCTCTCAGCTGCCCCAGAAAAGGCACACCATAAGATGTCACTTCTAGCACCTAGCCTCGCTCTTCCCACTTGCCCTGGTGCATTGTCAAGTGGGGTAATAGTACACTGTGTGCAGAATTATAAGGCAAGTTGTATTTTAGAGGATTATTTTTATTATTGATCAACAACCATGTTCTCAATCAACCCAAAAGACTCATAAATATCAAAGCTTAAAATTTTTGGAAGTTGGAGTGTTTATTTTTTTAGATTTGGCCATCTTAGGAGGATATCTAGAGGTGCAGGTAACTATTACTGTGCAGAATTATTAGGCAACTTAATAAAAACCAAATATATTCCCATCTCACTTGTTTATTTTCACCAGGTAAACCAATATAACTGCACAAAATTTAGAAATAAACATTTCTGACAGGCAAAAACAAAACCCCCCAAAAATTAGTGACCAATATAGCCACCTTTCTTTATGATGACACTCAGCAGCCTTCCATCCATAGATTCTGTCAGTTGCTTGATCTGTTTACGATCAACATTGCGAGCAGCAGCCACCACAGCCTCCCAGACACTGTTCCGAGAGGTTTACTGTTTTCCCTCCCTGTAGATCTCACATTTTTATGAGTGACCACAGGTTCTCTGTGGGGTTCAGATCAGGTGAACAAGGGGGCCATGTCATTATTTTTTCTTCTTTGAGACCTTTACTGGCCATGCACGCTGTGGAGTAGTTGGAGACATGTGATGGAGCATTGTCCTGCATGAAAATTGTTTTTCTTGAACGATACCGACTTCTTCCTGTACCATTGCTTGAAGAAGTTGTCTTCCAGACACTGGCATTAGTTCTGGGAGTTGAGCTTCACTCCATCCTCAACCCAAAAAGGTCCCACAAGTTCATCTTTGATGACACCAGCCCATACCAGTACCCCACCTCCACCTTGCTGGCGTCTGAGTCGGAGTGAAGCTCGCTGCCCTTTACTGATCCAGCCTCTGGCCCATCCATCTGGCCCATCAAGAGTCACTCTCATTTCATCAGTCCATAAAACCTTTGAAAAGTCAGTCTTAAGATACTTTGCCCAGTCTTGACATTTTCTTATGTTTCTTGTTCAAAGGTGGTCGTTTTTTCAGCCGTCCTTACCTTGGCCATGTCCCTGAGTATTGCACACCTTGTGCTTTTTGTTACTCCAGTAACGTTGCAGCTCTGAAATGTGGCAAAACTGGTGGCAAATGGCATCTTGGCAGCTTCAAGCTTGATTTTCCTCAATTCATGGGCAGTTAATTTGCGCCTTTTTTGCCCAACACGCTTCTTGCGACCCTGTTGGCTATTTGCCATGAAACGCTTAATTGTTCGGTGGTCACTCTTCAAAAGTTTGGCAATTTCAAGACTGCTGCACCCCTCTGCAAGACATCTCACAATTTTGGACTTTTTAGAGCCCGTCAAATCTCTCTTCTGACCCATTTTGCCAAAGGAAAGGAAGTTGCCTAATAATTAAGCACACCTTATGTAGGGTTTTGATGTCATTAGACAACTCCCCTCCTCATTACAGAGATGTACATCACCTGATTTACTTAATTGGTAGTTGGCTCTCAAGCCTGAACAGCTTGGAGTAGGACAACATGTATAAAAAGTATCATGTGATCAACATACAACTTGCCTAAGAATTCTGCTCACAGTGTATTGGGGTTGATGTCAGCTTTGTATTGGCAGCTGACATCCAGGCCCATTGTTAGGATTGGAGAGGTGTCTAAAAGATGCCCCATTACCAACCTCAGTCATATTATAAATAATAAAACACCCTTAATAAAGTCATTTAATTGAAATAAACACACTGACACGTTTATTTTAATGAAGAATAAAAAGAAAAATGTATACTCATCTTTACTCCTAATCCACTGAAGCCCATGTCCCCTGTAAAAGACTTTAAAATAATTTACAACCATATTCCTCACCTCTCCGACAAATTAGTCAATTTGTCACTTGGCATGATGCGAGCATTCAGACTGCCAGCCAGCAGAGACACTGAGCTGCGTTTCATAGCATCCATGACTTGCTACCTATTTACTCAGTGACAACTACCAAGGTATAAGCTAATTTTTCTGTTCAGGTTTTACCTTGCAGTGCTGTTATTTTGGGGGAATTTATCCTCATTGGCTGACCTTCCCCTTCTTTTCTGTGTTTGTTGGTTATTTTTTTTTTTTCTTTTAATAATTTTTTAATAAAGATTCTTTGATTTTTTTTTTTTTTTTTTTTACCCATTTACTTCAGTACTTGCACTTTCTTTTTTCCATGGTTTTGCATTTGATTGGTGGTTTTGGGACATTTATTTTGGGCAGGGTTACAATCCCTATGTCATTTACAGATCTTCTGTCATAGTGCTGTAAATAGAACACAACACCTATAGTATATCCTTAAGTGGTTAACCGAACATTAGATATCCACCTATACAAAGAGGCACCACACATACATAATGTAAAAATGATATTTTATTAATGACAAAAATTAAAATAACAACATGGTCATAAAAAAGCCAAAGCAGGCAGACGTGAGGAACAAAAGACACGGAAAAAATGGTGAACAACCTGGAAATTGCTACAGTAAAAAATACCAGTGTATCAGTATAGCTCTCATTCAGGTAAAGACATGATAAAAGTCATCACACAAAACAGTATAACTTAGCTACATATAAGAGGCTCAATACAAACGGACAAGCATGTATCATATTATTAGTAATTAAGGCTAAAAATACCATATATACTGACATGCAACATATCCAAAAATCGTAACCCAATATACGTGTCCAATGCAATACATAAGGCAGCATGTATTTACCAGAAAAATGGAGAGAAACCATGAGTCCACCATACCCGACGCGCATTTCCGGACGAAGCATTTCATTGTGAAACGCGCGTCGGTTGTGGTGGACTCCTGGTTTCTCTCCATTTTTCTAGTAAATACATGCTGCCTCATGTATTGCATTGGACACGTACATTGGGTTACGATTTTTGGATGTGTCCAATGCAATACATGAGGCAGCATGTATTTACTAGAAAAATGGAGAGAAACCAGGAGTCCACCACAACCGACGCGCGTTTCACAATGAAATGCTTCGTCCGGAAATGCGCGTCGGGTATGGTGGACTCATGGTTTCTCTCCATTTTTCTGGTAAATACATGCTGCCTTATGTATTGCATTGGACACGTATATTGGGTTACGATTTTTGGATATGTTGCATGTCAGTATATATGGTATTTTTAGCCTTAATTACTAATAATATGATACGTGCTTGTCCCTTTGTATTGAGCCTCTTATATGTAGCTAAGTTATACTGTTTTGTGTGATGACTTTTATCATGTCTTTACCTGAATGAGAGCTATACTGATACACTGGTATTTTTTACTGTAGCAATTTCCAGGTTGTTCACCATTTTTTCTGTGTCTGTTGTTCCTCACGTCTGCCTGCTTTGGCTTTTTTATGACTATGTTGTTGTTTTAATTTTTGTCATTAATAAAATATCATTTTTACATTATGTATGTGTGGTGCCTCTTTGTATAGGTGGATATACAGTGCCTAAAAGTAGTATTCAACCCCCTGCAGATTTAGCAGGTTTAATAAGATGCAAATAAGTTAGAGCCTTCAAACTTCAAACAAGAGCAGGATTTATTAACAGATGCATAAATCTTACAAACCAAAAAGTTTTGTTGCTCAGTTAAATTTTTATAAATTTTAAACATAAAAGTGTGGGTCAATTATTATTCAACCCCTAGGTTTAATATTTTGTGGAATAACCTTTGTTTGCAATTACAGCTAATAATCGTCTTTTATAAGACCTGATCAGGCCGGCACAGGTCTCTGGAGTTATCTTGGCCCACTCCTCCATGCAGATCTTCTCCAAGTTATCTAGGTTCTTTGGGTGTCTCATGTGGACTTTAATCTTGAGCTCCTTCCACAAGTTTTCAATTGGGTTAAGGTCTGGAGACTGACTAGGCCACTGCAACACCTTGATTTTTTGCCTCTTGAACCAGGCCTTGGTTTTCTTGGCTGTGTGCTTTGGGTCGTTGTCTTGTTGGAAGATGAAATGATGACCCATCTTAAGATCCTTGATGGAGGAGCGGAGGTTCTTGGCCAAAATCTCCAGGTAGGCTGTGCTATCCATCTTCCCATGGATGCGGACCAGATGGCCAGGCCCCTTGGCTGAGAAACAGCCCCACAGCATGATGCTGCCACCACCATGCTTGACTGTAGGGATGGTATTCTTGGGGTCGTATGCAGTGCCATCCAGTCTCCAAACGTCACGTGTGTGGTTGGCACCAAAGATCTCGATCTTGGTCTCATCAGACCAGAGAACCTTGAACCAGTCAGTCTCAGAGTCCTCCAAGTGATCATGAGCAAACTGTAGACGAGCCTTGACATGACGCTTTGAAAGTAAAGGTACCTTACGGGCTCGTCTGGAACGGAGACCATTGCGGTGGAGTACGTTACTTATGGTATTGACTGAAACCAATGTCCCCACTGCCATGAGATCTTCCCGGAGCTCCTTCCTTGTTGTCTTTGGGTTAGCCTTGACTCTTCGGACAAGCCTGGCCTCGGCACGGGAGGAAACTTTCAAAGGCTGTCCAGGCCGTGGAAGGCTAACAGTAGTTCCATAAGCCTTCCACTTCCGGATGATGCTCCCAACAGTGGAGACAGGTAGGCCCAACTCCTTGGAAAGGGTTTTGTACCCCTTGCCAGCCTTGTGACCCTCCACGATCTTGTCTCTGATGGCCTTGGAATGCTCCTTTGTCTTTCCCATGTTGACCATGTTTGAGTGCTGTTCACAAGTTTGGGGAGGGTCTTAAATAGTCAGAAAAGGCTGGAAAAAGAGATAATTAATCCAAACATGTGAAGCTCATTGTTCTTTGTGCCTGAACTACTTCTTAATACTTTAGGGGAACCAAACAGAATTCTGGTGGGTTGAGGGGTTGAATAATAAATGACCCTCTGAAAAAACTTTTCCAAATTTAAAAAAAAAATAAACAAAGAAATAACATTCTTTTTTGCTGCAGTGCATTTCACACTTCCAGGCTGATCTACAGTCCAAATGTCACAATGCCAAGTTAATTCCAAATGTGTAAACCTGCTAAATCTGCAGGGGGTTGAATACTACTTGTAGGCACTGTATAGTGCTGTAAATGTGGCTCTTGGGACTGGTTTGAGAAGCCTTGCAGGTATACCATCAATGCCAGGTGCTTTGTTTGGCCGCTCTCTGTGCCCAAATAACTTCACATTCCAAAAGATTGGATTTTGGTAACTTTTTGTTCCTACGCTCCTTATGATGGTCAAGGTTGGCGCTGTCATATCGTTCCTTTGTGTATCTTTCCTATCTCTTCTTGATGTCCCGCTGGTTGCTAATTTCATTGCTATAATGGTCCTGTCATCTCAGTGTGAGGAGACTTATGTGCCATACATGCTCCTCTGGGAAATTAAATATGTAAATTGTCTCTTAAGAGGACCTGAACTCTAGTGACACCTAATGGAAGTAGAAATCCTAAAAGTCAATATCTACCCTTCATTGAGCCATGCCATATGACTTTGAATAAAAGCCAAACCAGGACCTCAATCTGCAGACAGTGTTTCGGGGGTGTTGCTACTTCCACTACAGTGGAAATTATAGGTAAAAAGTCAAGGGCGGGGGGTGAATACTTTCACAAGCCACTCAATGTATATTTACAGTAGTTTTTTTGCCCTGGGAAATTAAAAGCCAATGTTTTCTTTAGTATAATTTCACTTTTTTTTTGTTACGAACACTTTTGACAACCTATAAGACTTTCTTCTGAGCCTGTCTTCAGTCTGGGAGGAGAACCCTTCGGCTGAGTGATTCTGCTCCTTTCGTTTTTTAGCAATTGGTGGGAGTCTCAGCAAATAGACCCCTACCGATCAAAACTTCTTACATGTCTCTATGAGAATGGAGATACTCATTAATCAAATCTGGGAATTATCAAGAAGTATCTATAAATGTTAACGAAAACTCCTACAAAGGTCAGTGAAAGTCAACAAAGTATGTGAGGCTGTAATTCATCCCTCAGAGAGTGACCAAAATAATTCAGTGTGTCCTGAACTCGCCTCTTACAGCTTCGGGCATTGGGAGGTCAGTGTTTTATTAACCTCTCAGATGCTGGTCTTCTCAAGATGCTATCTTCACTGTAGAAAAAAATGAGTAACCTAGAATACCGACCTTCAGAAAAAGACTATATGGTCCATCAGCTCTATTTTATGTTTGTATATTTTTTTTATTGTTTTTCATTTAGATAACATTTTTTAAAGCTGCATTTTTGTATTTATATGACCCACCCTTTCTTACAACTCCTCAATGTTGAAGGTAAGAAAACAAAAATCTATGGCTAAGAGCAATAATATTGCCAAAAATGCGTTATTATTTTTTGGGTTTTCTACAAGAGCATGTGTATCTTTAAAAAACCAAGAGAATTCTGTAGACTTTTAGGGAGTGGAATACTTTTGCAAGGCACTGTACATGCTGATGAGTAAGACATGATCTCAAGAACAGAAGGTGTATGTTTTCTCCATGATTTCGTATAAATCATAAGGTGCTGGTTCATAACTGATGTGTAGAAGTCAATAAAAGCTTCATTAGTTGTAAATCCTTGTATATTTCCAAGTCTTAATTGCAGCTGAAGACATTTTGTTATGCTACGAGTCTGTTATCCACCAGAAGCTGAAAGGGGTTTATCTACTTTGGCATTTCTCCAGTGAACCGTCCTGAGAGCTTGAAAAATACTTGGTAGCCCACCGACACTGGTGATACCAATGCAGCTGTTCTATATTTCATTTCTGTAGACTTGACAAGCTTTTTAGGTAATTTTTTTTATGATTCTGTATTCGTATCAATTTTTTTTGGCTTTTACATTTTATTTGTATTGAGTATAAATTTACAGCAGTTCCCACATCTGGCAGTTTAGATGAGATCTCCGTCATTTCATGCTCTTCTGCTCAGTTGATGAGGTTGCTTCAACAAACTTAGGGTACCGTCACATTAAGCGACGCTGCAGCGATAGCGACAGCAATGCCGATCGCTGCAGCGTCGCTGTGTGGTCGCTGGAGAGCTGTCACACAGACCGCTCTCCAGCGACCAGCGATGCCGAGGTCCCCGGGTAACCAGGGTAAACATCGGGTTGCTAAGCGCAGGGCCGCGCTTAGTAACCCGATGTTTACCCTGGTTACCAGCGTAAAAGTTAAAAAAACAAACAGTACATGCTCACCTGCGCGTCCCCCAGCCTCTGCATCCTGACGCTGACTGAGCTCCGGCCCTAACAGCAGAGCGGTGACGTCACCGCTGTTGCTTTCACTTTCAGTTTAGGGCCGGCGCTTTAGTGTCAGGAAGCAGAGGCTGGGGGACGCGCAGGTGAGTATGTACTGTTTGTTTTTTTAACTTTTACGCTGGTAACCAGGGTAAACATCGGGTTACTAAGCGCGGCCCTGCGCTTAGTAACCCGATGTTTACCCTGGTTACCAGTGTAAAATATCGCTGGTATCGTCGCTTTTGCTGTCAAACACGGCGATACACGGCGACCTAGCGACCAAATAATGTGCAGACCTTCTAGCAGCGACCAGCAATTTCACAGCGGGATCCAGATCGCTGCTGCGTGTCAAATACAGCGATATCGCCATCCAGGTCGCTGCAACGTCACGGATTGCTGGCGATATCGCCTAGTGTGACGGTACCTTTAGGTTAGCCATCACATTTGTCAAATTTTCTCCAGTCTATCCTCCTCATGATATGAGCTTATGATATTGATGACCAATCCTTTTGGAAAGGTCATCGGTTTCCAATCAGTGGTGGGCAGTCATCCGGTTCCCCAACTGCATGAGTGTTTTTCAGCTTTTGTGGCGGCTGTCTGTAAAATGAGACTGTGACCTCCATCTGTATCAGCTCGGTAGTCGTTCAACATCTTACGTCAGCACCAAAAAGCTGTTTTCAGCTCTGGCAGTGGCCATCTATAGTCATTGATCCAAACATGAACGGCATAGCTTCGTTGGATTTACTAACCAAAACAAGCCTCGTAGAGGGAACCTATTGGACACTTTGTCCTGCCTGAGTCATGGTGAGCAAGAGATCCAGAAAGGTTCCCTCACTACAGATGACCAGTTATGTCCACAAATTGTCGAGATGATTGGCTCCGCATACAGCTCCACGTGCTTGACTACATTGCTGATAGGTGTAGAAGCTGCCCTGTATTGCTTGCATCATCGGTCTTCGTGAAAAAGCGTCCATGAGCGCTAGCTACAATTTATTCATGTGCTTTCTGAAGTCTTTTGCACACACAGGGTGAAACACGCTCTACCGAATGAGCCTTATGTTTTACTTTGAAGCATTTTTGCTAAAACTTTTTGAATCCGGCTGGGAAGCCAAATCCATTCAGAGGCTTTTAGAGGCTTCCTCTCTTATCCGCTCTTCTTAGGTAGTGTCTTTTCATGTTGGTGCCTAACCTCCGAAAAGGCATTTAAAGGTACATATTTTTTGGAGGGGGTGGGGATTGATCATATGACTTGTGGCACTTAGGTATATTTAACGTAAATAAATGATCCTTGTGTATAGTCAGATATAAAATTTGGGGCTTCTCTTTTGGGGATGTACTTAATAGTATTTACTGGTATACTTTTTTATAAATGTGTTACCATTTGTTAAGTTTGAACCCTTTTTTTTTATATTCTGTTTTTATAGGAAAAACCATTAACAAAATCACTTCAAAGAGGAGAGGACGCCCTGTTTGACCAAGTAAGTCACACAAAGAAAAATTTTTACTATGAAGAATCACGAAAGAGTAAAATGTCTCTCTGTATGCGGAATGTAAGATACAGTGGGTACAGAAAGTATTCAGACCCCTTTAAATTTTTCACTCTTTGTTTCATTGCAGCCATTTGGTAAATTCAAAAAAGTTTATTTTTTTCCCATTAATGTACTCTCTGCACCCCATCTTGACTGAAAAAAAACAGAAATGTAGAAATTTTTACAAATTTAATAAAAAAGAAAAACTGAAATATCACATGGTCATAAGTATTCCGACTAGTGATGAGTGAGTGTACTCGTTGCTCAGGTTTTCCCCGAGCACGCTCGGGTGACCTCTGAGTATTTATGACTTTTCGGAGATTTAGTTTTCATCGCGGCAGCTGAATGATTTACAGCTACTAACCAGGCTGAGTACATGTGGGGGTTGCCTTGTTGCTAGGGAATCACCACATGTAATCAAGCAGGCTGTAGCTGTAAATCATTCAGCTGCCACGATGAAAACTAAATCTCCACGCAGTCATAAATACTCAGAGGTCACCTGAGTGTGCTCGGGGAAAATACGAGCAACTAGTACACTCGCTCATCACTAATTCAGACCCTTTGCTCAGACACTCATATTTAAGTCACATGCTGTCCATTTCCTTGTGATCCTCCTTGAGATGGTTCTACTCCATTATTGGACTCCAGCTGTCTTTTAATTAAAGTGATAGGACTTGATTTGGAAAGGCACACACCTGTCTATATAAGACCTCACAGCTCACAGTGCATGTCAGGCCAAATGCGATTCATGAGGTCAAAAGAACTGGCCGAGGAGCTCAGAGACAATTGTGGCAATGCACAGATCTGGCCAAGGTTACAACAGAATTTCTGCAGTACTCAAGGTGCCTAAGAGCACAGTGGCCTCCATAATCCTTAAATGGAAGAAGTCTGGGACCACCAGAAGTCTTCCTAGACCTGGCCATCCAGCCAAACTGAGCAATCTTGGGAGAAGAGCCTTGGTGAAAGAGGTAAAGAAGAACCCAAAGATCACTGTGGCTGAGCTCCAGAGATAGTCAACTTTGTGGAACTTTCTCCTATCATTGCAGCCCTCCACCAGTCGGGCCTTTATCGCAGAGTGGCCCGATGGAAGCCTCTCCTCAGTGCAAGATATATGAAAGCCCGCATCCAATTTGCTTAAAAAGACATGAAGGACTCCCAGACTATGAGAAATAAGATTCTCTGGTCTGATGAGACGAAGATAGACCATTTTGGTAATTCTAAGCTGTATGTGTGGAGAAAACCAGGCACTGCTCATCACCTGCCCAATACAATCCCGACAGTGAAACATGGTGGTGGCAGCATCATGCTATGGGGGTGTTTTTCAGCTGCAGGGACAGAGATATCCTGGATGAAAACCTCTTCCAGAGTGCTCTGGACCTCAGACTTGGCCGAAGGTTCACCTTCCAACAAGACAATGACCTTAAGCACACAGTTAAAATAACAAATGAGTGGCTTCAGAGCAACTCTGTGACCATTCTCGTCTGGCCCAGACAGAGCCCTGACCAAAACCTAATTGAGCATCTCTGGAGAGACCTGAAAGTGACTGTCCACCAACGTCCACCATCCAACCAGATGGAACTGGAGAGCATCTGCAAGGAAGAATGTAAGAGGATCCCCAAATCCAGGTGTGAAAACCTTGTTGCATCATTCTCAAGAACACTCGTGGCTGTACTAGCTGTATTCTCACCCATCCCTTGTAGATTGTGAGCCTTCGCGGGCAGGGTCCTCACTCCTCCTGTACCAGTTATGACTTGTATTGTTTAAGAATATTGTACTTTGTTTTTATTATGTATACCCCTCCTCACATGTAAAGCGCCATGGAATAAATGGCGCTATAACAATAAATAATAATAATAAAAGGTGCTTCTACTCAATACTGTGCAAAGGGTCTGAATACTTATGACCATGTAATATTTCAGTTTTTATTTTTTTAATAAATTAGCAAAAATTACTACATTTTTGTTTAGTTTTTTCAGTCAAGATGGGGGTGCACAGTGTACATTACTAAGGAAAAAAATGAGCTTTTTTGAATTTACCAAATGGCTGCAATGAAACAGAGTGAAAAATGTAAAGGGGTATGAATACTTTCCGTACCCACTCTATATACACTTATGGCTGAAAGTGATGGTACCCTTAAAAATAGTTCCCGAAAATTACGTCTTCCTCTTTAAAAAATGATTGCAATTAGACCGATTTTCTTATACACGTGTTCATTTCCTTCATCTGTATATTGAAACAACACACAAAAAAAGAAAAATAGGCAAATTGGACATAATTTCACCCAAACCCCCAAAAATGGGCCGGACAAAATTGTTGTCACCCTCAACTTAATATTTGGTAGCACACCCTTGGGATTAAATAGCTTGCAATCAATCACTTCCTATAACCATCAATAAGCTTCTTACACCTCTCAACTGGAATTTTGGACCGCTCTTCTTTTGCAAACTGCTTCAGGTCTCTCATATTTTAGGTGTGCCTTCTCCCAACAGCAATTTTAAGATCTCTCCACAGGTGTTTAATGGGATTTAGATCCGGAATCATTGCTCACCACTTCAGAATTCTCCAGTGTTTTGTTTCCATTCATCTCTGGGTGGTTCTTGAAGTATGTTTGGGGTCATTGTCCTGCTGGAAGACCCATGACCTAGGATGCAAACCCAGCTTTCTGACACTGCACTACATTGCGACCCAAAATCCTTTGGTAATCTTTACATTTCATGATGCCTTGCACACGCAGTTAATGTACCCAGTGCCAGAGGCAGCAAAACAACCCCAAAACATCTTTGAACCACCACCATGTTTAACTGCAGGTACTGTTTTTTGTTTTTTTTTCTATAGGCCTCAATTCATTTTTGGCAAACAGTAGAATGAGGTGCTTTACCAAAAAGCTCTATCTTAGTCTCATCTGTCCAAAAAGATGCTTTCCCAGATGGATTTTGGCTTACTCATGTACATTTTAGCAAGCTGCTCTCTAGGTTTTTTATGTCTCTGGCAGGCAACCCAGAAGGACCCCTGCTGCTGACACATAGTGTTTCATTTAATTCAGATGTCGAAGGATAGTTTGCGTTCACACTGATGCACCCTGAGCTTGCAGGACAGGCTTAATTTCTTTGGAACTCATTGAGGCTGCTTATCCACCATCCGGACTATCCTCCATTGCCACCTTCCATCACTTTTTTTCATCAATTTTTCTATGCCCTTCACGTCCAGGGAGATTAGCTAGTGCCATGGGTTGTAAACTTCTTGGTTATGTTGTGCACTGTGGATAAAGGTACATCAAGATCTCTGGAGATTGACCAGTAGCATTGAGATTGTTGATATTATTCACCAATTTTAGTTCTTAAGTCCTCAGACAGTTCTCTCTTCTTCTTTTCTGTTCTCCATGCTTAGTGTGGCACACAAGTCAAAGATTGAGTCAACATTTCCCCTATTTATCTGGTTTCAGGTGTGGTTTTCATATTGTCCACACATGTTACTTGCCACAGATGAGTATGAACGATCACCACATGCTTGAGACAAAGTTGTTTACCCACAATTTTGGAAAGGTGCCAATCATTTTGTCCTGCCCACTTTGAAGGTTTTGTGTGAAATTATGTCCAATTTGTCTTTTTTTCCTCACTTTTTTCTGTTGACCCAATACACACAAATTAAATAAACGTGTATAACAAAACATGTGTCATTGAAATAAATTTCTAGAAGAAATACTTCATTTTCTGGAACAATTTCAAGGGTGCCAACACGTTCTGACCATGACTGCATGTGTGTGTATGTATGTACAGTATGTATGTACATAATCTGTCTATCTGTTTGTGTGTGTGTATAAATCAATATAATGTCCATTGATGCATATCTACCTAAATATAGGTAATGCAATGTTGAATTTGTATTTGGTTCAATTTTTTTTGTTTTCCCCCTAAGGGTATGTGTACATAGCGTCATTTAGACACCAGTGCAGCCTCTGAGTTTTTCCAACCACCACAGCTTCAGTAAAATGGCAGTGGTTGTTTTCCTGAGGTAGCTTTGCCTGCAGTTTTACCCTCGCTCTCGTGGACTGATCTGAAAGCAGCTCACTGACCCGAAAACAGCTGATAGTGAGAGCTGGTGATTTTGAAAGATTTATAACAGCAGCTTGTCAGGAGCTACGAGTTAGGGAGGTGAGCAGCTAATTGGAGAAGGCTGACTGGTTTATTAGAAGTTACCTCCTTTCCTGGAATGTTACACACTCATCCAGGGACTGGGCAGGCACTAGTGGCCATGGAAACGAGCTTTCCTGTATGAAAGATAAAAGCTGTTATTGCAGAATTAAAGCAGATGGAAAAAGCAAATCAATTGCAAAATTGCTTATTTTCATGCTAGCTAATTAAAGCAATTTAATAACTTGAAAATATCCCTTTAAAGGTCATGAGGTCCTTACTAACTCTTATAGTCAGTGTAGACTTGATTTAACAAGCATTTGTAGTAGAGAAGCCAAAGCTAGGAGTGTATCCTAGCATGAACAATAAAAGCAATGATTACCTAATTTGTTTTTGTATATACTCTAGTCTATACAGTATTTTAGCTTCCAGAAAATCATCATAAGACGTGGTGTTTGATCCTGGCCATGATGAAGTATCAGGCGGTGGAGGCAAAAATAAGGATTTTATTGGGACATAGTAACTTGTAAAATCCACATTAGCCATTGAACATATACCCAACGTCTGTGTCATTTTTGGCACTTTGTTGTAGTTTTAGCTCCGCTATAATGAAAGAAGTTATTTGTTCTCCCAAATCCATTAAATATGTCCCCCCTGTCCTCCCTCATTGCTGTTCCAGTACAGGACACGTCTCCAGTCTGGTGACTTTCAGATACGGCGACTATGAAGTAATCAGAATCACAGAGCCAACTATAATAATGCCGCTGCTTATTGAAGGAAGCCTTTCTTTTTTTTTTTTTTTTGCACAGAGCTGTTTGTGTAGAAAATTAAGAAACCTCACTGAATTAGTGATTTTATTACACACAAATAACATTTATGTAACTCACTAATTCACAGTTCTGACCATGGATGAATTACCGGGACACCACCATAATATCTGTTTGTTCAAAATGTCAACAGAAACTAAGCACCCAGCCTTGTAGAGGATGTAGCTCTTATAAAAAATTGTCCATTTTACATTTTAATCGCTGCCTCCAGTCTGCTGTAAAAATTTAAGTTAATCAAATATGTTAATTAGGTTGCTTGGTGCACCCTGGGTGTGGCCAAGAGGCTCAGTACACCGTTCCACCCACTGGTTTTTCATGCCCCGCCTCTTCCACTAGTGATTGACAGCACTGGCTTGCCTGAGCTTTCTGTACAGACAGTACTCGAGTCGCTACAAGTAAGCCAGTGCTGTCATCGCTGCCTGAGGAAAGGGCATGTCCCTGAAACGTTGCATCAAGATGGCGTGTTGTGTTACGCCTTGAAAATTCTTCTACTACCTCCATCTCCATTATTCTCTCATGTGTCATGTTTAAGTCAGCACTGTCCATCAAGAGGGAGTGAGGCAGGGCATGCAAAACCAGAGCTCAGCATGGTACACTGAGCCTCTTGGCCACACCAGGGGTGCACCGAGCACATGAATTAGCATATTTGATTAAGCTTCAATTTCTGCAGGATCGACGCAGGTTAGAAAACTTAGGCCACGTTCACGCGGTCAGTATTTTCCCCTCAGTATTTGTAAGCCAAAATGATTAGTGGGTGATAAATGTTTCACTCCAGGTTTTGGCTTACCAATACTGTGGTAAAAAACTGACCAAATACTGTGTGTGAATGTGGCCTAAAGGTGTTTTTTTTTATAGGGGTCATATTGCCTGGAACTTTTTTTATTCAGACTAACGGCTAACACTCACATTTTCTAGTGATATTTATCACACTGCCCCGTTCCCTTTCCCCAATGAGAATCAAAGAATTGGACATCCCAGAGGTCACTTGGGAGGCTTCTATAGTCATCGTCTTATCCTCGCCCTCTGTCGTCTTCACTTTTTTTCGGCGCCGTTCCAGTCTCGCGGCACCAACTTCTACCTGGCCAGAAATCAGAAGCTACTTCACAAGCCGTCAATGCAAGTCTGAGAGCCAGAGCGAAGCTTTCAGAGACTTGCATTGAGTCGTGACCTCCTGCTCGCTCCATGAAACACTGGAGTGATCCAGCAGGTCACAAACTGCCAGAGACTGACGGGAGCGGTGGCGATATAAGGGGAAGACTGTGGTAGGTGAGTATCAGACTAAGTGTAGGGATCTTAGATTTAAAGCACCACTCCAGCAGTAAAATACAAAAACAGCCCTTCACAACCTTTGACGTATATTTGTCAAGAGTCATGTCCCCGCCTTTGATGTGGACTTGCACACTGCTTCCATATCTTTACCTGCACTTGATGGTTGGTTTAAGCAGCCGCCAAGTGCCTTTGACAGCCACAGGTGGAGTGGTGCTCCCCCCACAGCTGTTAAATCCTGCTGTCACTGACATGGAAGTGCAGTACAGGTCACACATGTCCCCTGCCATTCTGTTCATAGTTACATAGTTACATAGTTACATAGTTATTGAGGTTGAAGGAAGACTTTAAGTCCATCTAGTTCAACCCATAGCCTAACCTAACATGCCCTAACATGTTGATCCAGGGGAAGGCAAAAAAAACCCATGTGGTAAGAGTAAGCTCCATCATGGGGAAAAAAATTCCTTCCCGACCCCACATACGGCAATCAGACTAGTTCCCTGGATCAACGCCTTATCAAGGAATCTAGTGTATATACCCTGTAACATTATACTTTTCCAGAAAGGTATCCAGTCCCCTCTTAAATTTAATTAATGAATCGCTCATTACAACATCATACGGCAGAGAGTTCCATAGTCTCACTGCTCTTACAGTAAAGAATCCGCGTCTGTTATTATGCTTAAACCTTCTTTCCTCCAGACGTAGAGGATGCCCCCTTGTCCCTGTCTCAGGTCTATGATTAAAAAGATCATCAGAAAGGTCTTTGTACTGTCCCCTCATATATTTATACATTAAAATAAGATCACCCCTTAGTCTTCGTTTTTCCAAACTAAATAGCCCCAAGTGTAATAACCTATCTTGGTATTGCAGACCCCCCCAGTCCTCTAATAACCTTGGTCGCTCTTCTCTGCACCCGCTCCAGTTCAGCTATGTCTTTCTTATACCCCGGAGACCAGAACTGTGCACAGTATTCTAAGTGTGGTCGAACTAGTGACTTGTATAGAGGTAAAATTATGTTCTCCTCATGTGAATCTATGCCTCTTTTAATACATCCCATTATTTTATTTGCCTTTGTAGCAGCTGCCTGACACTGGCCACTGAATATGAGTCTGTCATCCACCCATACACCCAGGTCTTTTTCATTGATGGTTTTGCCCAGAGTTTTAGAATTAAGCACATAGTTATACATCTTATTACTTCTACCCAAGTGCATGACCTTACATTTATCCCCATTAAAGCTCATTTGCCATTTATCAGCCCAAGCTTCTAGTTTACATAAATCATCCTGTAATATAAAATTGTCCTCCCCTGTATTGATTACCCTACAGAGTTTAGTGTCATCTGCAAATATTGAAATTCTACTCTGAATGCCCCCTACAAGGTCATTAATAAATATGTTAAAAAGAAGAGGGCCCAATACTGACCCCTGTGGTACCCCACTGCTAACCGCGACCCAGTCCGAGTGTGCTCCATTAATAACCACCCTTTGTTTCCTATCCCTGAGCCAGCTCTCAACCCACTTACACATATTTTCCCCTATCCCCATTACTCTCATTTTATGTAACAACCTTTTGTGTGGCACCGTATCAAAAGCTTTGGAAAAGTACATATACACTACGTCCACTGGGTTCCCTTGGTCCAGTCCGGAACTTACCTCTTCATAGAAGCTGATCAAATTAGTCTGACATGAGCGGTCCCTAGTAAACCCGTGCTGATACTGGGTCATGAGGTTATTCCTCTTCAGATACTCCAGTATAGCATCCCTTAGAATGCCCTCCAGGATTTTACCCACAGTAAAGGTTAAACTTACTGGCCTATAATTACCGAGTTCAGTTTTTGCCCCTTTTTTGAATATTGGCACCACATTTGCTATACGCCAGTCCTGTGGTACAGACCCTGTTATTATGGACTCTTTAAAGATTAAAAATAATGGTCTATCAATGACTGTACTTAGTTCCTGCAGTACTCGGGGGTGTATCCCATCCGGGCCCGGAGATTTGTCAATTTTAGTGATTTTTAGACGCCGCTGTACTTCCTGCTGGGTTAAGCAGGTGACATTTAATGGGGAATTTTTATCACTAGTCATATTGGCTGCCATGGGATTTTCTTTTGTATATACTGATGAAAAAAAGTCATTTAGCAGATTGGCTTTTTCCTCATCCTCATCCACCATTTCACCCAGACTATTTTTAAGGGGGCCAACACTGTCATTTTTTAGTTTCTTACTATTTATATAGTTAAAGAATATTTTGGGATTATTTTTACTCTCTCTGGCAATGAGTCTCTCTGTCTCAATCTTTGCTGCCTTGATTTGCTTTTTACAGAATTTATTTAATTTTCTGTATTTATTTAATGCCTCATCACTACCTACTTCCTTTAATTCTCTAAATGCTTTCTTTTTGTTCCTTATTGCGCCCCTAACAGCTCTATTTAGCCATATTGGTTTCCTCCTATTTCTAGTATGTTTATTCCCATACGGTATATACTGTGCACAGGTCCTATCCAGGATGCTAATGAACGTCTCCCATTTTCTTTGTGTATTTTTGTGTCTCAGGATATCGTCCCAGTTAATTGCACCAAGATCCTCTCTCATCCGTTGGAAATTTGCCCTCCTGAAGTTTAGTGTCCTTGTCACCCCCCTACTACCCATCTTATTAAAGGTTACATGAAAACTTATTATTTTATGATCACTATTCCCCAAGTGACCCCCAACCCTTATATTTGATATGCGGTCTGGCCTGTTGGTTAATATTAGGTCTAGCAGTGCCCCTGCTAGACCTAATGTTCAACTGTACGACACTTAAAGTACTCCAAGCACTGTTCTTGGCGATGATTATTACGCCACGTTCAGTATTTGGTCAGTATTTAACATCAGTATTTGTAAGCCAAAACCAGGAGTGGGTGATAAATACAGAAGTGGTGCATATGTTTCTATTATACTTTTCCTCTGATTGTTCCTCTTCTGGTTTTGGGTTACAAATACTGATGTAAAATACTGACCAAATACTGAACATGGTTTTAATGTAATAGACTTTAAGGCCGGCGTCACACTGACGTGTTTTACGGACGTATGAAAGGCGCCGAAAATACAGATTGCATACGGTGCCATGATTCTCTGTGGCCCTGCTCCTATCGGCCGTATTTTACTGATCCGTATTATACGGTCTTGTATGGCTGTAGAAAATCGCAGCATGCTGCGTTTGTCAGCGTATTGCGCAAAAAATCCACCAATGAAAGTCTATGGGGGCGAGAAAATTACGGATTACACACGGACCATGCGTGTGACTTGCGAGAAATACGCGGCGGTGTTCTCTAGAAAAGCCGGTAATTCAGTGCGGTGTACAGTAAAATCACACTGATAGAATAGAATAGGTAGAATAAATGTGTACACATAGAATAGGGGTATATATATATATATATATATATATATATATATATATATATATATATATATATATATATATATATATATATATATATATATATATATATATATATATATATATATTTATTTACCTATTCTATGTCAGTGAGACATATAATTATAATTCAGTGCAAGATAGCATAAAAGCCGGTAATTCAATTGTGGGCTTTTGCTATCTCCTTCACAAACCCGACAGGATATGAGACATGGTTTACATACAGTAAACCATCTCATATCCCTTTTTTTATTACATATTCCTCTTTACTAATGTAACAAGTGTCTGTGTGTAAAATTTTGAAGCTCTAGCTATTAAATTAAAGGGTTAAATCCCGGAAAAAATTGGCGTGGGCTCCGCGCAATTTTCTCCGCCAGAGTGGGAAAGCCAGTGACTGAGGGCAGATATTAATAGCCTAGGGAGGTACCATGGTTATAGGACCCCCCCTGGCTAAAAACATCTGCCATCTGGAAGATGCACCTATTCTGGCACTTAGCCTCTCTCTTCCCACTCCCGTGTAGCGGTGGGATATGGGGTAATGAAGGGTTAATGTCACCTTGCTATTGAAAGGTGACATTAAGCCAAGTTAATAATGGAGAGGCGTCAATTATGACACCTATCCATTATTAATCAAATAGTATGAAATAGTTAATAAAACACACACACACACACATTATTAAAAAGTATTTTAAAGAAATAAAGACCCAGGGTGTTTTAATATTTTATTATACTCTCAATCCACCTGAAGACCCTTGTCATCTGAAATAAAGTTAAACAAAACAAACAACAATATTCCATACCTTCCGTCGATCAGTCATGTCCCACGCTGTAAATCCATCTGAAGGGGTTAAATCATTTTACACCCAGGAGCTCTGCTAATGCAGCTGTGCTCCTGTCTGTAAAATTTGGTGAATGAATAGAATGCAGGGGAATGTCCTATAGTTACCTCGAGTCGCGGTGATGCGCCCTCTGCTGGATGAACTCATATGAACTCAAGCCTGGGAACTTTTCAGAAAAATATATAGACTGTATATATGTTTTTAGGAATATTTTAGCCGATGGATTCATGATTTGTCCACTTTGCAAGCATGCGCAAAAAAATCGGCGTACGGATGCCATACGGATGACACAAGGATACATTTGTCCATTAAAATCGCATCCTCGCATTGAATATGGAACTGTGTTTTGGGAAAATTACTGCTTATTACGGCCGTAAAATACGGACCGTATTTCCCTATTCTGAGTGTGACGCCGGCCTAAATGTGTAGGCAGGGAGAATGCACAACCTGCTACTCCATTCAGCTCTTCCAGACCACAGACTTGTGATCAGTGGAGAATTTGTAGACACAAGTCCTTCGTTTTGAAATTTATATTTTTAGTGATTGCGTAGATTTTTTTTTCGAATATTTCATTTGTTCCATAAATTTTATTCTGCTTTATAGTCTGGTTGTTGCAGATAGATAAATAGATTGGATGACTTTCTAGGGCTGAAAATACCAAATCTACAGGGACACGTATCCACCAGAAATAGATTCCTCCCACACATTTCCCACTGTTTGTGCAATTTACTTTCATTGAGTTTTCAGCACTCGTGTATAGTGATGCTGGAGGCACACGTGGCTATGGCAGCCTTAGTCCATACATTATGTTGGCGCACATAAAGCCTGTGTGACCGCGCATTATTTTCTATTTTGAAAATATTAAAAAGTGACAATGATGTCACTTATAACTTAGCCTCCTGAGTAACTGTCACTGGCTAATGCTGCTTCTTTATTAATATATTTATTAAAAAAATTATACATTTGTAATGGTAATTCCCATCTTTAGAGGTTGTCGCTTACCCATATGATACTGATCCCTTACTGATTGATGGAGGTCCAACTACTTGGATCCCCATCAATTCCAATAATGGGGCCCTGAAATACCCCATCTGAATGGAGCAGTGGACGAACATGGGCGCTAATGCTCCATTAATTCTCCATGGGACTGGCTGAAAATTGTACTTTCTCTGACCATCCAATGGAGAATGGATGGAGCAGTGTTGTACTTTCTGCCACCACTTCATTCAAATGGGGCATTTCTGAGCCCTTTCTCGGGATGAGTAGGGGTCTCGGCAGTTGGACCCTCACCGATGAGCACTTTTATCACTTTTCCTATAGATGGGTGAAAATGTTTAACAATTATACTAGCCCTTTAAATTGTCTCTCAGTAAGGTATATAGACATCCTAGACATGAGGGGGGTCCATTGTTTAGCACCTTCCTCATTGGTCAATAGTTGGACAAACAAGTGTTCTTAAAAATGCTCATTCCTGATTATTTACCGAAGTTACATTGCAGCAATTAGCTGACAAATTAGCAAAATGCTCTTTTGTCTATTGATCAGATTGCTTACCCAGGTCTAAAAATCATGATGTGATCAGGGGATGTGCTGGATCATTGTTATATTCTTGATCTGCCCTCGTTATGGGCATCCGATGGACCATATTAACTAACAAATAGGTCTATTGGGATCCTACTTTTTTTTTCATCCAAAAAATAGCGGTGTATGCTGTACCATTCCGGTCGTTAAAATTGCTGTAACCGCAGAAGGAAAAGCCTCCTAAAACTGAAGAAAAATGTTCACACCCTGAATTTTTTTTTCTTTAAGAATATTCCCACTATAGACTTGTTTTGCCAGTTCTTCAGGGTTTCCAGGATTTTTTTACACCTAAATCCTTACAAATCTAATAAGGCAATTGGATCCATCCGAGACTGTCATTTTTATTTTTCAATGTTGTTGTTTTTTTTATTATAGAACTGGCAGACGGTAAATGTCATAACTGAAAATGGGGAACACCCAATGCCACAAAAATAGGAGCAGTAGGAATTTTTAAAATCATAATAATTCAGTCTATTAAGTAAATTATAGTAAAGTATATTCGTATACCAGAGAAGGTTCTAATTAGTCACGTGATTGGAAAGATCATTTTCTAAACGACTATGGGAAAAGGAAATGGTTTTATAGCAATTCACATAAATTGCTTCCCACCTTTTGCCCTCTGCTCCCTGTGCGTCGATATTTTGCTTATTCGCCTCGCCAGTCGGTATTTTTAGCTGTGTGATTTAGTTCCATGTGACCCACCCTGGGTTTTATTACATCATGTCCTTATAACTATAAGCAGCTTTATACAAAGGTACTTTCTGGGTGGATATAAATGCCACTTAGAAGAAAGGAAAAGGAAAATGTGTACGAGGCCGCAGTCAATGTTTCATCGCCGGTGACGTCATTCTTTCATCTGATACATGGCGGGAACTCAGGGTAGATTATAATGGCCCCAGCCCGAAAAGATAAAGTAGCCGGTGCGAACAGCCCGAGGCTTAGCCAGACGCTGGTACAACTTCTACTTAAGGAAAGGCTGCGATGAAGACATTTGGCAGCCTATTTTAAGCAAAGTTACTAACGTCAATGTGAACAGGACTTAACGAGGTCAGGAAAGGAAGAGCTGGTTATCTAAACAATACAATATTCCTTGGAGACGGACTCTTTTTTTTTTTTTTTTTTTTTTTTCTCTGCTCGTTTTACTTTGAATTCTAACTGGAAATAGTTTTGTCTTTATGCAAAGTAAATTCCAAGAGAATTGGAGAATTGTTTGTCTTTTTTTTTTTAGTAATGTTTCCGCCATTTTTCTTTTTTTTTTCCGGGGGACGCAGCAGGTCAAAAGGTTTTACAGGCATTTAAGTTCTGATGCAGTCCAATATTACAGCCAAATACCATATTCATGTTCTCTGAATGAATGCACAGACTTTTTACAAAGGTCCATACCGTGTCAGACTGGGGACCACAGACTGGGAACCCACGGTTCAACTACATGCAAATGTTAAATTACCCTCTTTCACAAATGTACCTATGCTTTTATAGATGAATAGACTGGGTAGTTTGATGAGATTCTTCCTTTGTCTGTACGTAGTGAATCAATGGGTCCACGTCTATGCAGGGGCCCACCGGATAATACACCTGTTCTCCTGTCGGCCAGTCCGAGCCTCCTCCATATAACTGTACTCCATACACCCATATGCTCCATATGTCATTTAACTGCCCAATGTACCCATCATTATCCTCTACGAGATCTTTCCAAGGCTCATTGACTTCCTACAGTTTCTGTTTTGGATAGAATTTGCTTCATTCTTCTTTTTTTTTTTTTTTTCATATTCTTTGAAATTTTTTGCCCCGTTTTCCAGAAACCTATCGCCTGGTGATGTTGTATGGCACTGTATTCTGCAATGTTTCAATCTCCCCCTCCCCCCCCAGCGAGGTAATATATTAAAGATGGCAAAATGAACAGATACATAGGTGTCTCCACCACCTAGAGAACATCACCCCCCAATAATATAAATGTTTTAGTCTACGTGCCTGTGATGAACTTTTGGTGAATTTTTGATGATGCATATTTTTTGCACCATTTCTACACCCATTAAGTAAAATGGGTTGCTTGCATTTTCTCGAAAGTACGCAGTGTAAAATACTCACCAAAAACTCATCGTGGTAACAAAGCCATGAAGATGTTTCAACACCAATCACTGGCTGTGGCGAGACCCAGTTGCAGTCAGTGATTGACCAAGTGAGCTTTTCTAGCATTTCCTACATGTCAAGATAGGATCAAGGCAAATTCCCCCAAAGACACCATCTGAAGGAAAACAGAGGCATACGCTTGTGAATTTTAAAATTAAATTTTAATATATATAATATAAAATACAAAAAATGACAAAAAGGTAAAAAAGCAGGATGAAGCTCACAATGACTGTGAACAATAACCCCACCAGGATATTAGTGAACAAACTACAAACACAAGCAGGCATTTAGGGGGTACATGAAGTATAATCTAAAAAAGCAGGAAAAACACAGTTCCTCTGCTGTTAAATATAAATAACCTCCCTGATGACCTATAGCTTGAAAGAGACCTCAAAAGTGCTCACGTGCCTAAACCAATAAATATGTGAACATATTACCATCAAATATATTGGTACAGAGCATTATAAGATATAAATTAGACTTACAAGTAGTGATCCTGGTGGGGAATGTTCCACAGCGACCCCGACAGCGCCGTTTCGCCTAACTGGCTTCTTCAAAAAGGGGACATGTGTGAAGAAGCCAGAAGTCATCAGGGAGGTTATTTATATTTAACAGCAGAGGAACTGTGTTTTTCCTGCTTTTTTAGATTATACTTCATGTACCCCCTAAATGCCTGCTTGTGTTTGTAGTTTGTTCACTAATATCCTGGTGGGGTTATTGTTCACAGCCATTGTGAGCTTCATCCTGCTTTTTTACCTTTTTGTCATTTTTTGTATTTTATATTATATATATTAAAATTGAATTTTAAAATTCACAAGCGTATGCCTCTGTTTTCCTTCAGATGGTGTCTTTGGGGGAATTTGCCTTGATGTTATTAATTGGAGGTGTGCTGAGCACATAGTTGGGACTTTTTGATTAATTGAATGTCAAGATAGGACCAGAAAGTAGAGACCATCAAGAACTCGGGCAGTAGAGACCATCAAGGACTCGGGCAGCATTGGAATGGCAGCAGCAGTGGATCTTGAAGTTTTTTTGTTTTTTGTAAACCACACTGAGCCCTTTGCCAGTTTTTCTCCCCTGTTGGGGAACATCAAAAATTAAATACAAAAAGTCAAAGCTCCACTTTCTAGTTTGGACCTCTGATTCCCTGAGTGGCACATTTATTGCTATTGCCGTAGGGTTATAAGCAGCCACCAGATGTTTCTGCCTCTGCTTATCTCCAGGTTGATAAAAAGGACCAAATTAGAATGGACTTCTCACTAATTCTTTTGGCCTTGGAGCTTCTACTAACCTTGATCTTGCCCTTACCCACGTGGTCTGCTGATATCGCCAAGAGCTATAACCAGCAAGTTCTAGAAATGTCACCATGGGGCATTCCAAAAGGGACAAACATCCTTTAAAGGCTACGTAATGATCTGGTTACATAACGAAAGTGAAATAATACAGACCCCAAACAGTTAAAGCAAAATTTTTGCACTGTTGCAGTATAGGATACAAGGTGCCAAGTGAAACATTAAGTAGAATTTCATGGTTATGAACGAGAAGTTTAAAAAAAATGATTTTTTTTCTGCTTGGACCAGATATAGCTGCATTTTAAGCAGTTCATTTATGATGGAATAATATGATCATTTAGTGCAACAAGGGCATATTTATACAGGAGTGCCCTCCCTTCCACCACCAGCACAGAGCCCGGATTCTTCTCCTCATTGGGTTTACTTCCAATAAATGAATGGGTTGAGCAACCAGCTTGCTGGCTAGACTCCCCTCCCTTCCTGTTCCATAAGAGTCAGGTTTTCATTGAAATCCCACCCTTCCTTCCTGCAGGGACATGAAAGAGAACGAGATGCATATAGGATAATGTACTTGTATGTATGGTGACCTTTATCCCGTGCTCGCAGCATCGCTTGTACAGAGGACATAGAGCCTGCTCGCTCTCACTGGGAATCTTCTGGTGTATTTGTGAATGAAATCATTAAGAATTCTAACTTCTGTTTCTGACTGTGGGATGTGGGTTACACCATGACAGTCAGCAGTCTGCTGTTATAAGGCGTCCTGCACTCCTCCTGCCTCCCGCCAAAAAGTAATACAGATGTGTGAAAAAGTGTTTGCCCCCTTCCTGATTCTCTTACATGTTTGTCACAAATCTTTCAGAATGTAAATATTAGACAAAACACAAGTAAACACAAAATGCGACTTTTAAATGAAGGTGTTTATTATTAAGGGAAAAAGAAATCCAAACATACAGGGCCCTCTCTCTTTTTCTCTCTCTCTCTCTCTTTCTCTCTCTTCCTCTCTCTCTTTCTTTCTCCCTCTTTCTCCCTCGTTCTCTTGTGCTCTTTCTCTTTCTCTCTCTCTCTTCCTCTCTTTCTCCCTCTTTCTCTCTTGTGCTCTTTCTCGCTCATTCTCCCTCGTTCTCCCTCTTTCTCGCTCGTTCTCCCTCGTTCTCCCTTGCTCTCTCATGTTCTTTCTTGCTCTCTTGTGTTCTTTCTTGCTCTCTCGTGTTCTTTCTTGCTCTCTCGTGTTCTTTCTTGCTCTCTCGTGTTCTCTTTCTTGCTCTCTCGTGTTCTCTTTCTTGCTCTCTCATGTTCCTTCTTGCTCTCTCGTGTTTCTTCTTGCTCTCTCGTGTTCCTTCTTGCTCTCTCGTGTTCCTTCTTGCTCTCTCGTGTTCCTTCTTGCTCTCTCGTGTTCCTTCTTGCTCTCTCGTGTTCCTTCTTGCTCTCTCGTGTTCCTTCTTGCTCTATCGTGTTCCTTCTTGCTCTCTCGTGTTCCTTCTTGCTCTCTCGTGTTCTCTTTCTTGCTCTCTTGTGTTCTCTTTCTTGCTCTCTTGTTCTTTCTTGCTCTCTCTTGTTCTCTTTTTTGCTCTCTCGTGTTCTCTTTCGTGCTCTCTCGTGTGTTTTCTTAGTTGCTGTCTTTCTTGCTCTTTCTTGTGCGCTCTCAATTCAATTCAAATTGGCTTTGACAGGACTGTAATACAACTAGTGTTGCCAAAGCAAGGAAAAATAAGTGTGACACTTTCTCTCTCCTGCCTCGTTCGCTTTCTTGCCTCGTTCGCTCTCTTGCCTCTTTCTCCCTCTTTCCACTTTTGCTCTCTTTCTGGCCTCTTTCGCTCTCTCGTCCCTCTCTAAGTAGCAGGTGAGTATTGTGAAATTGTCTGATTTTCAGCTTATAATTAGTGATGAGCAAGTATACTCGTTACTCGAGATTTCCCAAACACATGTGGGGATTCCCTAACAAACAGGCAACCCCCACATGTACTCAAACTGCCTAGCAGCCGCAAATCATGCAGCTACTGTGACAGAAACTATATCTCCGAGCATATCCAAATACTCGGAGATCACCCGAGCATGCTCTGGAAATCTCAAGTAATGAGTACACTCCCTCATCACTACTTATAGACATCAGTATATGGCTTTTCCCATTGAAGTGGAAACGTTACAGGGTTTTACAATTAAAAACTGCATAAATCATAGATATTAGTCTTGATGACGTTTGTGTACTAACTATAAAAATCCATGTCAGAATGTCAGTATAACTCTAATCTCTGTCCACCTACCCTGCTTGGCAGATCCTCAGTGTCCCTCCTCCCTGCTGTTGCGGAGGTCTCACTCTACTCAGTACAAGCCGCAGCTGTCAATCGAGCTGGATGAGCGGGCAGAAGCTGAATACACACTACTTATGACAGCTGTCACTCTATAGCTGCACTCATAAAATGCTCGATTTAATATTCGGATCATACTGCCAATCTGACATGGATTTGCAAGATAAGTGCATCGGTCTCATCACTTTTTTTTTCCTCCACATGGAGGGGAGATATCAAGCTGTCTGAAGTTTTCATTGTCATTCATCAGAATGATGTGAAGTGTAATTTTTTGGGGGAAGGGGGCAGGATTGGCCGCCCTTGTAGAAATTGGATGTCAGCCGGTGACACAAAGAGATCTGTATAGGCGACTGCTGATAACATGAAATCTACCTGATGAATAACGTTACTCGGAGTTGGTCCACTCACTTGATTTCTTGGTAATTGCAGATGAGGGGTCCCCTGAGCTGATCTGCCATCTGCATGTGTTATGTTACTGCCCCGAGTAGTAAATGCTGCATTGTCTGAATATTTTGTATTAATGCCGGTCTATTCTCTCGCCAGGTAATAAGCTCAATGAGCTCCTTGTCCGACTACTGCCTACCCTCCATACTGCGCACCTTGTTCGACTGGTACAAACGTCAGAATGGGATCGAGGACGAGTCTCATGAGTACAGGCCAAGGACCAACACCAAATCCAAAGGGTAAAACTGCCAGAAATACCAGATATAAATCATAGTATAAAACCAATAATTGTATGTGTGCACGTGAGGTCCTATGTGTCTGTAGTAAATGTTTTATATTAGGTATCATAATCTGATCTGACTATAAGATCTGTTACCGGTTGGATGTTTGTTATTAATGGACTTATTCTAGTGTTCCCCAACTCTGGTCCTCAAGATCCACCAACAGGTCATACCTTCAGGATCTCTTTAGTATTGCCCAGGTGATAATTGCATCACCTGGACAGGCAAGCATTCAATCACCTGTGCAATACTAAGGAAATCCTGAAAACATGACCTGTTGGTGGCTCTTGAGGACTGGAATTGGGGAACACTGCTTATTCCATGAGACCTGTCACTGGCATAATAGAGGCTTCCATTTAAAGAGCTAGCTGAATATCTATTGCAGCTATTATTTATTGCCTTTCAAAGGAACCTGCCACATGCCCAGACAGGATCCTTTCATGAGTGCAGGCTTCTGTTTTATATAATTATTGAATCTGCATTGTTTGTAGAATGAACTTTATATTCTGCAGGTTAATGAGGCAGGGCTAGTCCAGAGGGTCGTCTCTTCTACCTGACTAGTCCTGCCTCGGATCTCGTAATCACGCCTCCGTGGGCATGATTGACAGCCCGTAGAATGGTCCTACCGCAACGAGTAGTGGATGCAGGATGTCAGTCATGGTGGAAGAGCCGCCCTGTCGGACTAGTCCTGCCTCACCCGCATATGTGATGCTGCAGACAAAATAAAAATATTCAATCATCAGTAAAGCCTCATTCAGACGTCCATGTAAAGTGGTTCATGTATTGACGGAGATGCACAGACTGGACACAAGTCTCCTGACCTGAACGTGACAGCCTTGTATCTTCCTATGAGGCCGTCAAGGTCACGTCAGGAGGCCGTTGGCCGGTCAGTGCACCTCTGTCAACACATGAACCATGTTAGATGGACTGAAGAAGGCTAAAGGCACAAGAGACGGCTAATCCGATTAATGAAATCTACACCCATGCTGCTTTTCTAGTGATTGGGGACAGTGAGGGAACCAGTCAAGGTCCCTTTGATAACTTTCACGCATTTTTCAGTGTCTGGTTGTACTCTGTGAACAGGAAACTACAACTACTTTAACGTCCATGCTGGATCCCTAAAATGGAGGACATCTATAGTGCCCAACAAATCCTATTGACTACTACCAGAAAAAATATCTTCTCATGTGTCGCTATTTTTTTTTCTTGTGTTTATGATGTAATTTGCTGTAGAGGCTCCAAATGCACGTTATTATCTATAGTGAAGTCCGTAATTTTTTTGCCACTGTGTCCGTCAGAATTGGACATACCATTGGTGCAACCTGTGCAGTCATACAGGGTCCCAAGAGGTGAGGGGGTCCACTCGCACTTCCAAAGCAGGCAGAATTGTGCAGTATGATGAGCTAATGGATTGCACAAGGGTCCTCTTCTGTATTTGTCCACTCCTGGCGTCCATTATTTTACTGGAAAAATTCTTAGGATGCAGAACTATTTTTTTTCCTGCTTTTATCTGCACGAAGCCTGAGACGGCCTTGAACGGATGCTCAATCTTTTTATCGATTATTATCGCTCTCATACCACAGCATGGTGTCCAATATCCGTAAACTCTTCCATGCAGAAGATGTCTTGTACACTGGGACGTAAGAAAATAGTTTGCTTGGTTGGATGGGCCTGATTTGCTGGTTTCTTGCTCTAAAGCCCGTTATGTCATTTTTCGCCTCTATAAGGAAAACGTTAGGTGTCGTATATAAAGGACCTATGACCACTCTCCTCTCCTATAAAGTCTACAGGGCGGCGATTAACCAACACAGGAAATTCCTTGTTCTGTTCTGGTTCAATGCGTCTTGTAATCCATATGGACTGTTGATCAATCATGGCATCGTTACAGTGTTTTACAGCTGCAAAGTTGACCTCCGCCGTTCTTGAACTAGTCAAGTATGATGTGATCCCACCAGTAATTCCATTGTTTACTCTCGTCTAGTGAAGACCACTGTGTATATCCGTCCATCTATAGTCTTCAAGTGTTGTACCTGTCACTTAGGGCTGCTGAACAGTTCCAGAGAAGAGCTTCTGCTCCCTTTTAGTCACAGCTGGAACGTCTCTTATTTATTTATTGAAGTGGTAAAAGGTTTCCAGATCGAATGCACGTTTTGTAATTCTCGAAAATGGAGTTACATTGTTCACATTAATCAAGAAGGGAGATAAATAGTCTGTGTGTTTTCCAAGTTTGTCTTGTCTTGGAGTTATTCATGGAGTAGAGTTGGTTAAGAATTATTCTTATAGCACTGGAACATAATGCGTGAGTACGTGAGCCTTATACACCATCAGCTGTGGCATTAAAACCTCTGTTCGGTGACATTGATCATCTTGTCATACCGGCATCTGCCAACAATTTGGGATCCAGTCGGTTCTTGAAGTTAGGGTGGAAGCAGAGAATACAACACGTATAAGGGACTCTGCAACTTTGACAAAACCAAATTGTGACAGCTAGATGACCGGGTCAGAGCATCTCCAGAGAGGCAGATTTTCAGGGTGTTCTCGGTAATATACTGTATATCACAAAAGTGAGTACACCCCTCACATTTTTGTAACTATTTTATTCTATCTTTTCATGGGACAGCACTGAAGATATGACACTTTGATGCAATGTAAAGTAGTCAGTGTACAACTTGTATAACAGTGTAAATCTGGGGGGTACATCCCCAAGTGAAAATGGCCAAATTGTGAATATTTTGTGTGGTCACCATTATTTTCAAGCACTGTCTTAACTCTCTTGGGCATGCATTTCACCATAGCTTCACAGCTTTCCACTTCTACCCCTCTATGACGACATCGAGGAGCTGGTAGATGTTAGAGACCTTGCGCTCATCCACCTTCCGTTTGAGGAAGACCGACATATGCTCAATAGGGTTTAGGTCTGGAGACAAGCTTGGCCAGACCAGCACCTTTACCCGCAGTGTCTTTAGCAAGGCAGTTGTTGTCTAGGAGGTGTTTTTGGGGTCGTTATCATGAAGGAATACTGCCCTGCTTCCAAGTTTCTGAACGTGCTCTGCTTCAATTTGTCACAGTACTTGTTAGTATGTATGGTTTGCTCAATGAACTTTAGCTCCCCATAACCGGCAGCACTCATACAGCCTCAAGCCATAACACTTCCACCACCATGCTTGACTGTAGGCAAGACACGCTTGTCTTCTGTACTCTTCACCTGGTTGCCACCACACATGCTTGACACAATTTGAACCAAATAAGTTGATTTTGGTCTCATCAGACCACAGGACATGGTTCTAGTAACCCATGTCCTTAGTCTGCTTGTTTTCAGCAAACTGTTTCTTGTGCATCATTTTTAGAAGAGGCTTCCTTCTGGGGCAACAACCAATTTGATGCAGTGTTCAGCGTATTGTCTGAGCACTGACAGGCTGACATCCAACCCATTTAACGTGTGCAGCAAAGCTGGCAGCACTCATATGTCCTTTTTGAAAATATACCCTCTGGATATGAGGCTGGGTACGTGCACTTAACTTCTTTGGTCAACCATGGCGAGGCCTGTTCTGAGTGGAACCTGTCTTGTTACATCACTGTATGTGTTGGCCACCATGCTGCCGGTCAGTTTCAGGATTTTTGTAATCTTCTTATAGCCTAGGCCATCTTTATGTAGAGCAACAAATCTTTTTTTATAGATCCTCAAAGTTCTTTGCCGTGAGGAGCCATGTTGTACACACAGTGACCAGTATGAGAGAGTGTGAGAGCGATGACACCACATGACATCGGGGAGGGAAAATGGCTAATTGGGCACAAGCTGGCCATTTTCACTTTAATGATGTACTCACTTTTGTTGCCAGCAGTTTGGCTTTGTGTTGTTATTTAGAGGGCACCAAATTTACATTGTTATACAAGCTGTACACCGACTGCTTTACATGGTATCAATGTGTCATATCTTCAGTATTGTCACATGAAAAAATATAAAATATTTACAAAAATGGGAGGTGTACTCACTTTTGTGACATATTTTATGTAGTGGCTAGTACCTACCAAATATGGTCCAATACTGGATACATTGTGACGAGGCGTAGACTACACTTTTGTGTCCTCTTAAAAAGACAGAGCCCAAAGTACTATCTACATCATTATACAGAATGACTCCATTGGGGGTGAGCCTAACCTTAGGAAAATTGCTGTCAAAGTCTGTGCTATTATTTCCCTGATGTGGTAATTAGATAAAAAAGCACTCCATCAAAGTTTTTATTCTCTTAATATATTGCAATCATCATATTATACAGCACTGTGCACTTACAATTGCTCATGTCTCCTTTCTATCCAGCTAATTCTTCTCTTTTCCATTAGGTCTATGACATCATGTGATTAATAACTGACTAGCTGAATCCTTCTAAGCTCTATGTATAAGCTCTTTTCCATGCATGAATCATCATTAGAACTACAATCCTACTCACTCCATTCAGCTAGTCCGTTTTTAATCATGTGATGTCGTAGACCAAATTGAAAAGAAAAGAAGTATCTGGGTAGAAAGGCAAAATGAGCAATTGTAAGTACTCAGTGTTGTATAATATGATGATTGCAATATATTAAGAGGATATAAACTTTGATGGGAGGAGGGCTTCTTTAAGTAGTCTTACTGACCGTGCCCCATCGGGGAAAATATGCAAGTTCGTTTCTTTCCTCCAGGAGAGAAATAAATTTTACAGTCAAATGGAAAAGCTAGGTTACTTTATACTAAGGGCAGTGCTCATCAATGCCAGTGACTAGATTCTTAAAAATACGTTGTGATTTTCCAAGCATGTTAGGTTAGCCTTCAAGTCTTTCTGCAAAGAATACCTTCACTTACATGATTGTGATTCTGACACTGACCGATTGGCCGATGTGACTGTGTATACAGAGAGTCTTGCACGGCGTCGTGTCCACACACAATTAGTAACAATTGTTAATTTTTTGTTCTCAGTGATGAGCAGCAGAAGGATTACTTAATGGAGAGGAGGGACCTGGCGATTGATTTTATTTTTTCGTTAGTCCTTATAGAAGTCCTGAAGCAGGTAAGATGACCCCACCATTGATTGCACATTTATAATTCTCATTAACTTTGCACGCATAATTTCTTCCTATGGCTTCAGGAAGCAGATAATGCAGAGAATATTGGATTTGGTGACATTATATACATTGAGTCACCAGCACATGTTTTTGAAGATGGATTTAGTTCTGTGCAGTAATATCCAGAGATCATATATCGTGTTATTGAAGGAAAAGCTCAGTATGTTGGTTGTTCATTAGAATTTATTTATAAAGTGCTCACATATCCTTCAGCACTCTACACGGACTGGACTTACATCGGCATCTACTGGAGATTTGTGTCTTTTTCGTCTATCAGATACACACATCCCAAAGATAAGAAAGAAAGACACATATAGCGCACATGTAGAGCACCGCAGGAATTTTTATTTGGTGCTAAGCTAGTTCCCCAGTCTATAATACGTGCCCATATGGAAATGATGCTCCTGGTGAAGCCTCTTACACACAATATGATGTCACCACAACCCCCACACATATGATTCCCCCTGAGCCACACACATGGTATGATGCCCCTAAAGCCCCACGTACAGTATGATGCCCCCCAGCCTCCCACACAGTTTGATGCCACCCATATAGTATGATGCCCCCACAACCTCCCACACTGTATGATGTCCCCACAGCCTCCCACACTGTATGATGCCCCCACAGCCTCCCACACTGTATGATGGCCCCACAGCTTCCCACACAGTTTGATGCCACCCATATAGTATGATGCCCCCACAACCTCCCACACTGTATGATGTCCCCACAGCCTCCCACACTGTATGATGCCCCCACAGCCTCCCACACTGTATGATGCCCCCACAGCCTCCCACACTGTATGATGGCCCCACAGCCTCCCACACTGTATGATGGCCCCACAGCCTCCCACACTGTATGATGGCCCCACAGCTTCCCACACAGTTTGATGCCACCCATATAGTATGATGCCCCCACAACCTCCCACACTGTATGATGTCCCCACAACCTCCCACACTGTATGATGTCCCCACAGCCTCCCACACTGTATGATGTCCCCACAGCCTCCCACACTGTATGATGGCCCCACAGCCTTCCACACTGTATGATGCCCCCACAGCCTCCCACACTGTCTGATGGCCCCACAGCCTCCCACACTGTATGATGCCCCCACAGCCTCCCACACTGTATGATGCCCCCACAGCCTCCCACACTGTATGATGCCCCCACAGCCTCCCCCTCAATCATCCTCCGTCATGTGTGTCCTGCTTATCTACTGAGCTGCATTCTATTTTCAATCACGTGACCTGAGGAAAATCACATGACCTGAAGGTGTTGAAGGTCCAGGTTCAGAAATTTGCAGCAATCTTTTTAGTTGTCACGAGGGGCTGGTCCTATGTGGCAAAGTTAGTATTTAATGGGGGCTATTCTAATGACTGGACTGGCTGTGTACACCAGAGAATGAAATCCCTCTTTATGGACCCCCTCTGTGTTGTCAATAAGCTCTTTTCAGGCACATAAAAAGTTTTCAGAATATGAAAATGGCTTCAACGTAAATGTCTTATGAGTTATTGGAGAGGGGGTCTCCTATTGAGGAGCTTCATTTCTTGGCTAGTGTGGGGAGTGGTTACAAAGAGCCTTCTCCGGCCTAGCAGACTTGTTCTATAAATGACATACAACTCGATAATGTGAATGCACACCGTGTAATGCTTTATTTCTCCTGTGGTGGCGCTGAAGGGAGATTGGACATTTTTTTCCCGCACTTTCGAGCTGATCTTCGGGGGTCCCAGCAGACAGGCATTTTGTGATCATCTTTTGTCACTTAGAGGTTGTTCAAATGGAAGAACTTTTTTTAGGCACCTAAATGACATGAGCTCCTGTTACAAAATCATTTATGGTCATATTTATTTTGAGTTGAGGAAGAATCAAAATATAAAGAAAATTTCCTGTACTAAATACATGGATGCGCACACTGCCTTTTTGTATGTGATCGTAAAATTATTTTTCAGCCCAATCTGGGTTGTTGAGGACTTTGATATTGGTTGACTATCCTTGGTATAGTTCATCAATATCAGATTAGTGGGGTCCAAAACCTCGCACCTACCTGTTGGCTGTTTGCGGGTCCCAAGGTGGTTGGAAGTTTACAGTGTACGGTGCCAGAACACCGCCGCTCCATACACAATAGTGAACCATATTGAGTGCTACAGCTAAGATCCCACTCACTTCACCGTACCTGAAAAATGGCTAGTGCCAAAAAGGAGTAGCTGCTTCTATGGGTCAATTATAAAAAGGAAACGTGTGCACACCCAAAAATATAATCATAGCAAATTTAGTTAAAGAAAAAATGCAAAGAAAGTGACCCCGTGTATTGTGGTGCGCCCAAGCTCATCAGGGATGATGAGCACCAGACTTATTCCAACTTGGTGACTCCCAACCAAGTATCTGGTTCTTTGAAACCTGGTCTGGGGTTTTCTAGAAGGCAATCGTAAGATCTTGATTTTAGTGATGTCAAACCGATTTCAGCTTGTTTAATGATGCCCGACATGGGGACAGACAAAAATAACAATTCTCAGAGAGACCCTCAGAATCGAAAATGCCCTACCTCCTCCTACAACAAGCTTATTTGAAGTAGGGATGTGAATAGGGGTTCCTTCAAAACGTAACCATTTTGTAGAGATGTCCTCTAGTAAAAATTTGTAAATTCATGTTCCAGTCTGATATGTTGAGTTGTGTACGTGTGTATCATCATTAATAATGCACACAGACATATTTCCTTCTCATTGTCCTCTATGCTGATCTTTGCTCCCAGTCTTGTTTCAGCTTGTACAGTACGTCAGTGGAGCCGGGTGGAATATGTTGCTGCTTTGTATATTAATGGAAATAAATACATTTATTTTGCCGTTAAGTAACGTTGCATTTCCCATGAACCAATTCTCCTTTCTAATAATTCCATTATACATCTCTCCTCGTCTTCCAGATTCCATTGCATCCTGTAATTGACAGCTTGGTCCATGAAGTCATCACCTTGGCTTTCAAGCACTTTAAATACAAAGAAGGGTAATGAAATTCAGACTGGAAGTTGAAACTGAGGCCATCTTGCATAAATATCTTCATTTTTCATCTGCCTTTTGTGTCTTTTATCTTTAGGTATCTAGGTCCAAACACTGGTAATATGCACATTGTGGCCGATCTGTACGCTGAAGTAATTGGTGTTTTAGCACAGTCAAAGTAAGCATCCTGTACTGTTACTGTATCCATATAGGCATAAAATCTTAGCAATATCTGCAGAAAAACCGTAATGTTGAGGAAAATTATATTTGGAGCACATGTTGAATGGGGGATAACCAGACTTGGGCGAATGTAATTCCAGGCTTGGTAACCAGCATTGGATGGTTTAGTCACTCGACATCTATAGGACAGGTACGGTGTGTCCCCGGTGTAGTTTTTCATCGTACAAGCTTCCAATGGGAAGAAGCTCTAAGCTACAACCCATTAATTTTGCTGGGACCAGTCTGTATTAGATGTTTGCCTAACAAAGATTTTGTAGATGTCAGGATAAAAAAAGGATTGGCCGTGTTACATTTTAGCATGCCTGATATTTTTCGTTCTCAGGAAATAAGCCACTCAAGGCCTCTCTAATGAAAGCATACTTCTCCTCCTCCTCACCTCCTTCCCCTTTCCATTACTCAGCCAAATCGAGTGTGCATGTGTTTGGGGGAATGGAAGTCATAGCGATCAACCAAACGAGATTTTGATAGTGTATGGACTCCCTAACACAACAAGTGGTCATGGTAGATGACCGGGACGATTCCACATGGTGCAACATCTGCCAACACTCAAGGTGACACTACTGGTCCAGATGACCTGTCTACCCTGAGCTTGCACACTTATTCTCATACATATGCCACACCCAAATTACATAGTTCACTGATTGAATAAGGTTATTTAGACAACTGTCGGACATGTTTTTTAGGCAGTGTAGGAGCATGAGCTGGTATACGTGAAATGTGTAAGAGGACATTCACACTGTGGCCATTTCACAGACAAAACCCAAGAAAAACAAAGTGAGCATAGACCCTATAGTAAGTAAATAGAAATAGTACAGGTAAATAGCATGGAGTACTTAGTTAACACTCTCTTGATTTTAAAAAATAATCAAACGTAAAATCCATCCCACCGCGACAAGGTGACCCAACTGGGACGGTCCTATCCTATCTCTAGTATTAAAACCTAACCTTGTGTCATCCAACCTCACTGTAGATATGGCAGAGCAGGACAGGGGCCCGACTGTACCCTATGTTATTTGTATGTACTATTACTATTTACTTGCTTTAGGGTATATGCTCATTTATTTAATTTTTCTTGGCTTTTAACTGCATAAGGTAAGACAACACTAGACAAAGATCAACACTGTGACCTGATCTAATGGGTCGGGCAATCCCAGTCCCCAAACAGAGCCATGTAAAGCAGTAATCGATTCCGCATTATTTTCAGATAGTGATCAATTTATTGGAGTTCCATCATATACATATACCATGCATTGGCCTTTACCTTTCTCAACACTTGTGAGTAGCTTTTATCGAATGGTGGGAGCAAAGACAAAGAGTATTGTAGCCAGCCGGGCTTTTTTATGGCTGGACGGTGACAGAAGGGTGTCGTTATACTGTTTAAGTAATTGGGGGTAGAGTGTTATAGAGGAGATGCCAAGAACGATTGTGAATGGAATAATTTTGTACAATTTATTAGCCGTCGTCTTCTATTTGTCAGGTTTCCTTCCGTGAAGAAGAAATTTATGGCGGAGTTAAAAGAGCTGAGGCACAAAGAGCAGAACCCGTATGTGGTTCAAAGCGTCATCAGCCTGATAATGGGAATGAAATTCTTCCGCATTAAGATGTATCCCGTGGAAGACTTTGAAGCCTCTTTACAGTTCATGCAGGTATCATTTATTATCTGGTGTCACTTAGTATAGGGGAGGACACTGTCGTTTTTCATCCCAGCCATTCAAATCGATCTGCACAAGATCTTGGCACTGAACGTGTAGTAGAAATCCTTTTCATCATTTAGATGACAGTTTTTGTGTTTTTTGCAAGTTTTACATTTTTTATTGTGAGTAAAGGGCTGGTTACATTAGTCTTTAAAGGTTGTGCATATTGTAATGATACACTATCACCATTGATACTATATCACCATTCAGCAACAGAATTGACATTCTGCCCATCTGAAATTTGCTGCTGCTTTCATTTCCGCTGAATTTGGATGGATTTTGAATATGCCACTATGTGTCTTTGGGAACCTTTTACGGCAGGCTGAAAATTATTGCTAAAACACAAAAAAATCCATGATGTGTAACTTATCCCATACGTTTTCAGTTGGCTGGTCTACAATACAGTCCGTCCAACTGTCTTATTGCTGGGAGCCGCTCAATCTGCTTCTGAGCCAGGGAAAGCTTCAGTCTTTTCCTTTTTTTTTTCTTGGAATAAACCCTCAAAGTTGTAAGGGACTTAATGATTTTTTTTTGTTTTTAGACACCTGTGGTCATTTAATGGCAGTGGTTGTGTTAGATACACCTCTTGATGGTATGGAGTTTTTAGTAGGGGCCATTTAAACCTTCCCTTCTTCCAGTGAAACCATTGCAAATGGGTTTTGCAATTTTTTATATTGATGGTCGGAATTATTATACCTTGATGAATGATTAGTCGCCTGGGCTCCTTCTAATGATGAAGCCTCCACGTGTCAACCACAAGAAAACTTCTGGAAGTGCAGTTATTAGGAAGCTCAGGCGATGCCAAGCCTTCTTGGAGGTTCTTTCTTTTTTTGCTAGGAGCTTTCCAGATTTTCCAAGAGGGTTGACAAATACCGTATGTGTTACAGTAGAGTTATCACAAAATGCAACCACCTATTGTACAACCAACGACCCGGACAGATTGGTATAATCAACTATTAATGTCTGGGGCTGAATATAACCGCTATTTTATAGGTATATGGTTCATTACATGGGTCAGGTGAGGAACGCTCTTCTCCTGTGTGTTTATGCGACACTTTCCGATTCACTGCGAGTTTTGTAGACCTGTTTGTAGTCTGGATTATTCATTGTTTTGTTCTCTCACCTTTAGGAATGTGCACATTATTTCCTAGAAGTAAAAGACAAGGACATTAAGCATGCTCTGGCTGGCCTGTTTGTGGAGATCCTGGTACCTGTAGCTGCTGTAAGTCTTCTCCTTTCTACATGATTTATTGTAATAGCGTCTGTTCCCCGTTAAAAGTCGATTCTTTTACCTACTTTTTTATTAGGCTGTGAAAAATGAAGTCAATGTTCCTTGTCTTCGAAACTTTGTAGAAAGTCTTTATGACACAACACTTGAGCTATCTTCCAGGAAGAAGCATTCATTGGTGAGTATTTCACCATCGAACATAAAAAAAGGAAATGTATCCATACTATAGAGAGGGGAAAACAAATAATGCTGTGATTTCGTGAAAGTAGGCTATGGTCGTGGTCCAGATCCATTGCATATAAATTCATCATGAAAAGAGGACCTGGAAGGCACATCCAAATGTTCTACATTGATCTAATACAGCAAAAGTTTTCATAATTGAACATGAGGCTCTTAGTTAACATCTTGTTGGAAGTATATTAGCCCACTGCCATGTCACCCCAACCCTTTACTGGGTCCCTACTCCATTAGGTGCAACACTGTATGAGGAACATTGCCTCTGCAACACCGTAACTGAAGGGGAAGCAAGCCAAGTGCCCAGATGCATTTATGTGGCCAGGCCAAGCCCGTGCCGCTCTGGCCAACTCTATCCCAGAGACATAGCATCACATCAACAGTGGCCACCACACTGCACCCGCACCAAGTGAACTGACCCCAAAAATACAACAGATGTATAAACTTAAAGGGAATCTGTTAACAGATTTTTACCAACTAATCTGAAAGCAGCATAATATAGAGAAAGAGACTGTGATTCCAGCGATGTGACACTTACTGGGCTGCTTGCTGTAGGTTTGATAAAATCACTGCTTTTTCAGCAGTAGATTATCACTAGAGGACTAGTGCACCTGCTACCTTGTAGTCCTCCTTATTCATGAGCTCTGTATAATCCCGCCTCCTTCACTGATTAGCAGCATTCTGTGTACTCTGCGCATAGGAAGAAAGCTGCCAATCAGTGGTGTGGGAGGGTTATATAGAGCTCAGCATTCAGAGAACTGCTAGCAGAGAAAATAGTGATCAAAACTGCAGCAAGCAACCCAGTAAGTGATATATTGTGCAATCAGGGGCTCTGTCCATGCATCATGCTGCTTGCAGATGGGGTAGCAAAATCCTATTGAAAAAAGAAGGGAATTAGGGGATAACTCGCTGATCGCTGGGACCCCAAGAAATCCCGAGATTGAGACTCTGGAACTCTGCGAGCCAGGCTCTGCAGCCCTGCTATGAATGGAGGGAAGTGGTACGTGCTCGGCCTCTGCTCTATCCATTGTCTATGGGGATTCCAAAAATAATAGCGTTCAGTGCTCGTGTGTGGGTAAAACTGGAACGACAATAAGCGCAATAGGATCTTATCCGGATTACGGGGAAAAGAGTAAAGCGGGACTTTCTCACCTGGGGGAATGGTGACGTTCTCAACCCCTTTGTTATCTTGTATGAAAACGTCTGCTGCAGATCCACCAAAAAGGGTACAAACTTGGAGATGAAAGTGGCTGTAAACTGCGCTGCCGAGGATCGAATATACGATAAAACACCAGATGCTGTATGGATGCGGTTTTATTTGTCAGCGCGTTTTGAGGTAATCATACCTCTTCATCAGGACAAATCACAATGGTTACCTCGAAACGCGTTGACAAAACCGCATCCATACTGCATCTGGTCTATCGTATATTGTATCCCCGGCAGCACAGGTTTACATTCACTCATCTCCAAGTTTGTACTGAGTGCCGTGCTCGACAGTCCTATAGACAATGAATGGAGTGGAGTCTGAGTACGTGGATAGAGGTCAGGTGAGCCTTGCTCACAGGGATTGCTGGTGGGGTCCACTGGTCAGACCTCCAGTGATCACCAAGTTATCCTCCATCCTATCAATGGGTGATAACCTGATTTTTTTTTTAGGGGGGGCATAACACATTAATAGTTGCCTGTCCATGTCCAGCTATGCCTGCTCTATAATAATGTGCGTACTGGTAATTCTTTGTGCAGTATAAAAGAGTTTTATGATGAAAATATTTTACTTTTTGGTTCATAGGGAGCTCAGGTTATGAATATGTTACAAAAATCTAGAAATACTAGACATCATTAGGCACTTAAACCGTCCAGGTGGTAGCGCTGCATACTGGCGCATATCTGCATGGCATGCTGGGTGATGACCTGTGTGAGCGATATAACCGCTGTATGTTATTTTTCAGGCATTGTACCCCTTGGTGACGTGTTTGCTTTGTGTCAGCCAGAAGCAATTCTTTCTAAACCGGTGGCATATTTTTCTCAACAACTGCTTATCTAACCTAAAGGTAAAGTTGTCATTTGTGTTATCCGCCACATTTCGGGGTCCTGTTATTGAAACGCGTTGAATGATGTGATTTTTTTTTTTTTTTTTACACAATACAATGACTGATGGTAGACGCCAGACTTGTGCAAATACGTTGTTTTAGTGTAGTAAAGAGGGGTCATCCTTATACTTATCTGCACATGGAAACACGAGAAACAATGGAATGAAAGGGAGAAGATACAGATTAGATATTAGAAAAAACATTTTAACAGTGAGGGTGATGAATGAGTGGAACAGGCTGCCACGAGAGGTGGTGAGTTCTCCTTCAATGGAAGTCTTCACACAGAGACTGGACAGACATCTGTCTGAGATGATTTAGTGAATCCTACAGGGGGTTGGACACGATGACCCTGGAGGTCCCTTCCATCTCTAACATTCTATGATTCTTAAAATTGAATCTATGTTATTATTATTATTATTTATATATAAACCATGAGTATATTTTATGTTCCTTGGTGTGCGCCCTTAAAGCAACGTTTCTGCTATTTTGCATCTGGGTGCAGTTCCACAACAACAGACGTGAAAATCTTTTTACAATACTTTTTATATGTGTTTGTTTCACTTCTAGTTTTATATTACAAATACTGATGCAAATATGCCAGTGTGAAAGTTTGTTTGTTTGTTTTTTTTGTTTTATTGCAGCGCTGGAGTGGTGCCACTATTCTAAGTTCTTGCCCCTAGTCTCATACTTTCCAGCTGCCGTCTTCATCTTTTATCGGCACTGCTCCGGTCTGGTGCCATTATCTTGTGACCGCAACTTCTGACTGACTAGAACTCAAAGCTACCAGTCACAAGCTCTCAGTGTAAGTCTGTGACAGTCTAGTTCTGGGCTCATAGACTAACACTGAGTTGTGACTTTCAGCTTGTGCAGTAAACACTGGAGCGATCCAGCAGATCACTACCTGAAGAAGACCGACTGTAGTGGCTCCAATAAAAAAAAATGGTGGCTGTTAGCATATAATACTAGGGGCAAGGAACTTAAATTATTTGCACCACTCTAGCGCTGCAATAAAAAAAAACCTGGAGTGGTGCTTTAATGTCTAATATAGCAATACCCACTTCAGCAATCAATGATTTGACCCATCCAGACATATTTAGCAGGGCCTATATCAGGGCCGGTCTGGGACTAAAATTCAGCCCTGGCATTTGAAGTTACACAGGCCCACTTGTCACATGGTGACTGTATAATATCTTTGTACACTTGTAGGCAGGGCCGGTTTTAGGCAAAGTGGGGCCCTAGGCAAAGTTTAAAATGGGTCCCCAAATGCTAACATATTGCACATTACACAGAAGCCTTTCTGTTGTATTTACGTGCGCTGAGTTCAGGCCGCTAAACGAGTTTGATCGACAATACTGAAGTTGTTCAACGCTTGTTTCCCGGCCTCTTTCCACCAGCTGAGGAATAATGATGAGACAGAACGATCACTAATAGATCACCATACAGTATCATGTTTTCAGCAGCACATCTACAGTTTACACTGGCAATGTGCTGCTGACAACAAGGCTTTTTGTTCCAGCAAAAACAATCCGAATATGCAGCATTTTACTTGTTTAGTAAAATACACCCCATAGTCCTCCATATATTATAATGTGCTCCATAGTCCTCCATATAGTATAATACACTCCCTATAGTCCTCCATATATTAAAATACACTGCTCAGTCCTCCACATAGTATAATACACTCCTCATAGTCCTCCATATAGCATAATACAATCCTCATAGTCCTCCATATAGCATAATACAATCCTCATAGTGCTCCATATAGTATAATGCACCGCCACAGTCATCCATGTAGTACAATTCACTTCCCATAGTATAATGCACCCCATAGTTCTTCATATAGTATAACGTATTCCCCATAGTCCTCGATACAGTATAATGCAGCCCACATATAGTATAATGCAGCCACCCCAGAGTATAATGCAGCCACCCCAGAGTATAATGCAGCCACCCCAGAGTATAATGCAGCCACCCCACAGAGTATAATGCAGCCACCCCAGAGTATGTAACCCCCATAGAATATAATACAGCCCACCTCCCCATAATATATAATGTAGCCCCCCATAGAATATAATGCAGCCCCCCATAGTATATAACGCAGCCTCCCCCATAGAATATAATATACCCCCACAATAGTATATAACACAGCCACATAGTACATAACATGGCCTCCCCCATAGAATATAATATACTCCCCATAGTATATAGCAAAGCCCGCATATTATATAGCACAAACCGCATAGTATACAGCACAGCCTGCATACTATAGCACAGCTCGCGTAGTAGATAACACAGCCCACACAGCAGTATTCAGCACAGACCACACAGTAGTATACAGCACAGACCACACAGTAGTATACAGCACAGCCCACGTAGAAGTATACAGCACAGTCCACACAGTAGTATACAGCACAGCCCACAGAGTAATATATACAGCACAGCCCACAAAGTAATATATACAGCACAGCCCACAAAGTAATATATACAGCACAGCCCACAGAGAACTATATACAGCACAGCCCACAGAGAACTATATACAGCACAGCCCACAGAGAACTATATAAAGCACAGCCCAGAGTACTATATACAGCACAGCCCAGAGTACTATATAAAGCACAGCCCAGAGAGTACTATATACAGCACAGCCCAGAGAGTACTATATACAGCACAGCCCACAGAGTACTATATACAGCACAGCCCACAGAGTACTATATACAGCACAGCCCACAGAGTACTATATACAGCACAGCCCACAAAGTAATATATACAGCACAGCCCACAGAGAACTATATACAGCACAGCCCACAGAGAACTATATACAGCACAGCCCACAGAGAACTATATAAAGCACAGCCCAGAGTACTATATACAGCACAGCCCAGAGTACTATATAAAGCACAGCCCAGAGAGTACTATATACAGCACAGCCCAGAGAGTACTATATACAGCACAGCCCAGAGAGTACTATATACAGCACAGCCCAGAGAGTACTATATACAGCACAGCCCACAGAGTACTATATACAGCACAGCCCACAGAGTACTATATACAGCACAGCCCACAGAGTACTATACACAGCACAGCCCACAGAGTACTATATACAGCACAGCCCACAGAGTACTATATACAGCACAGCCCACAGAGAACTATATACAGCCCACAGTAGTATACAGCACAGCCCACAGAGAACTATATACAGCACAGAGCACAGCCCACAGAGAACTATATACAGCCCACAGTAGCATACAGCACAGAGCACAGCCCACAGAGCACTATATACAGCCCACAGTAGCATACAGCACAGAGCACAGCCCACAGATAACTATATACAGCCCACAGTAGCATACAGCACAGAGCACAGCCCACAGATAACTATATACAGCCCACAGTAGTATACAGCACAGAGCACAGCCCACAGAGAGCTATATACAGCCCACAGTAGTATACAGCACAGAGCACAGCCCACAGAGAACTATATACAGCCCACAGCAGTATACAGCACAGAGCACAGCCCACAGAGAACTATATATAGCACAGAGCACACAGTAGTATACAGCACAGAGCACAGCCCACAGAGAGCTATATACAGCCCACAGCAGTATACAGCACAGAGCACAGCCCACAGAGAACTATATACAGCCCACAGCAGTATACAGCACAGAGCACAGCCCACAGAGAACTATATACAGCCCACAGCAGTATACAGCACAGAGCACAGCCCACAGAGAGCTATATACAGCCCACAGCAGTATACAGCACAGAGCACAGCCCACAGAGAACTATATACAGCCCACAGCAGTATACAGCACAGAGCACAGCCCACAGAGAACTATATACAGCCCACAGTAGTATACAGCACAGAGCACAGCCCACAGAGAACTATATACAGCCCACAGTAGTATACAGCACAGAGCACAGCCCACAGAGAACTATATACAGCCCACAGCAGTATACAGCACAGAGCACAGCCCACAGAGAACTATATACAGCCCACATCTCTTCTCTTCCTCCCCTCACCTCCTCCGGGAATGGCCCCACAGTCCAGAAAAAAAAAAAACTCTCCTCACCTCTCCTCGTGCCCAGCGTTGCTTCCTGGTTCCTGCTCCTGTCTCAGCAGCTGCAGTCTGCCCGGGACACAGCAGGTGCGCGATGATATGACGTCATCGCGCACCCGCAGTGTCAGAGGCAGAGCGGGGAATGATGGGAGAGGAGCGTCTGTAGACGCTCTCTCCTCCATCATTGCATTCAACTGTACCGGCGTCTATACGCCGGTATAGTTGAATGCGACGGCGGGGGCGGCGGATTGAGCGGCCCACCACTGGCACCGGCCCTTCTGGCATTTGCCAGAAGTGCCCTATGGCCAGTCCGGCCCTGGCCTATATACAGATGAAGCGCCAACGATGCCACTGATGTTCACTCACTTTCTATCGAGGCAGCTGCACTAAATGGCAAAAGAAAACTCCGAATAAACTTTCATGGCGGTTCCAGCATTTGCTTTAAGTTTTCCATTTGTAGGTGGTAATGACAGGCAGCTGTATATCCTCTTGAGCTCTTTTCCTAAGTATGTAGGTTATAGACAAAGACAAAAACTTAAGGGTGATCAATGAGTGGAACAGGCGGCCATGAGAGGTGGTAAATTCTCCTTCAATAGAAGTCTGGACAGACATCTGTCTGAGATGGTTTAGTGAATCCTGCATTGAGCAGGGGGTTGGACACAATGACCCTGAAGGTCCCTTCCAACTCTAACATTCTAGGATTCTAATTTGATACTGTTAGGCCATGTGCACACGCTGCGGATTCCATTGTGGAATTTTCGGCAGCAGTTTTGATAAATTCGCAGTGCAAAACCGCTGCGGTTTTTACTGTGGATTTATCGCGGTTTTTATTGCGGTTTCCGCTGCGGTTTTTCACCTGCAGTTTCCTATTGGAGCAGGTGAAAAACCGCTGTGGATTCCGCACAAAGAATTGACATGCTGCGGAAAATAAACCGCTGTGTTTCCGCGCGTTTTTTTCCGCAGCGTGTGCACTGCGGATTTCATTTCCCATAGCTTTACATGGTACTGTAAATGCATGGGAAACCGCTGCGGATCCACAGCTGCGGATCCGCAGCAAAATCCGCAGCGTGTGCACATACCCTTAAGAAACACATCATTCATTAATGTTGTACCATTCTCTGATTGTTTGTGTTTTCTCTAAGTAAATCCTTATATTTGTGTCTTAACAATGAGATCCTTTATGTCTAACAGAATAAAGACCCTAAAATGGCACGAGTCGCACTGGAATCCCTGTACAGACTCTTATGGGTTTATATGATCCGAATAAAATGTGAAAGCAACACGGCAACACAAAGGTTAGTCATATGTCTCAACAGGGTGTCCTCTATCTTGCCTAACCACTTTTTAAATGAAGTAGCCCCCCCCTTTTAAAATAAAAACTCCATATACTCTCCTCCTGCACTGGCGCCGCTTTGGAAATGTTGGCTCTGGGTCTCCCGGGGCTCATGTGACATTGGCTCACATGGCATAACAATCTGCAACCGCTCTTGGGCTGCTGTATTCCTACTACTTTCATTTGTCCAATGTTCCCACCATTGGACAGACGTCAGATAAGCAGAAGCAGGACGAGCACAACAGCCCAATAGTGGCCGGTGATTGGCTGCAGGGCTCACGTGGCATAATAATGTCATGCAAGCCCTGGGAGACTGAGAGCTGGAACAGCACCAGTCAAGTGCCCCAAACATTTTAGATCGATCCCATACAAGGAGCGCTCACTGTGTCCAGTGTTCTTGTGTTCTCTGACAGCCACTGCCACACTCCTTTTGTCAACCGCATGTCTCATGGAGAACAAAAGGATCAGCAGTCTGAATTATGACACGCTGGATCCTCCCGTCCATAGACATCATTTGTTGGGGGACAGTTGGGAGGCCCCTATACACATTAATCTGGCGGTCAAACCTTTTTGATGTTTGTGGTATGGGGACCTTAAGATACTCCGGCCATGAAATGGTGTAAAATAAAGTGTCCAATATTATCTGTGAGTTTTTCCAAAATTATCGTGCAGTGGGCACCATTTTAATAAAGTATTTTACCAATTTTTGGCAATAAGATGACTGGAATACAATTCTATAATTTTTTTTTTTCTTTTTTCTTCATACTTGTTACTCTTGTAATTCTGTGCCGTACTGACAGTCCTCTTTGGTGCCAATATGGATCCGAGTTTGCCCCTGGCTTATAGTCTTTCTTAGTTCTCTACTTTTGGTGCAACCTTTTTTCTTTGTCCATATGTTCTATGGATAAAGAAATTCTAATAAAACCTTTATACCAATTGCTTTGTGTTGTAATCCTAATGATGATGTTTAATTTCTAACAGCCGTCTAACAACCATCATCGGGACGCTTTTCCCTAAGGGTTCCCGAGGGGTGGTGCCCCGGGACATGCCCCTCAACATCTTTGTCAAGATCATACAGTTTATTGCACAGGTATGTCATGTATTTAAATTTTTTATTTTTTTTTGATCATGTGATACTTTCCTTAATTTCCCCTCCCTTACTCCGGTTCTGTTGTTTTCTGTCTCGACTTTTGACCAGGATTCTGTTACATCTTCTCTTGAAAGTAATAAATACAATGTGACCATTTACGTGTTTTTACAAATCTTTATATCTTATTTTTTGTTTTAGGAACGTCTAGACTTTGCAATGAAAGAAATTATTTTTGATCTTTTATGTGTTGGAAAAGCAGCCAAAGCTTTCAGCCTCAACCCAGAGGTATGAATTTTTATTTTTTTTATCCTTAGATTATTGGAAAAAATTTTAAATAGCATGTCCACTCTTTAATAAGAGGTACTAGAAAAAGTTATCGTAGGGATATCACCTTTTTTTTTAGAACTTGATCAGATGATTGCCATAGGTGGGATAGTTCTAACCATCTGTGATTAGGTTTAGGATAATCAATGGACAAATAATTATCCTGGGGAAATTGTTGGTGCCCATAAATACGTAATATGCAATATCGGTTAGGTCTCTGGGTCATGGAGAATGCTTCCCCAGCCCCAACATCATCTACATTGGACACATGGAAAGGAATGTACGAAAGGGACAACACATTAGAATGCCGTGACTTTGTTGTATTAAGATCCGTTATCAATTCACCTACACAAGGCTCATTTTTTCTATTGCTGCTCTTTTTTTTATTTTTTTATACCATTTTGCCCAAGTGAGGTCAGGGTAAGTGCACAACTGCTTCCCACACCTGATGATGAATGAAAACCTTGAAAAAGCCATTGCTACTTTTTTAACTTCACTTTCTTCGAAAAGATATTCAATGCAAATGCAAGCCATTGTCAGATCTTCAGAAAACAGGGTCTCCTAAAAAACTAGGTAGCAATTTAGAAAAAATCTTTCCTTGATATTCACCATTGCTATTTGATCAGGACGCAATGTATTGTTTTAGCGCAGGGATGTAAAACTCAAACACACAGAGGGTCAAAAAAAAAAATTGGAACAATGTGACGGGCCAACCAGTATACAGAATAATGGGTCCCACATAGTCTTCCATATAGTATTATGGACTCCACATAGTCCTCCATACAGTATTATGGGGCCCAAATTGTCCTCCGTACAGTATTATGGGGCCCACATAGTCCTCCATCTAGTATTATGGGACCCACATAGTCCTCCATATAGTATTATGGGCCCCACATAGTTCTCCATACAGTATTATGGGCCCCACATAGTTCTCCATACAGTATTATGGGCCCCACATACTCCTCCATATAGTATTGTTGACCCCACATAGTCCTCCATATAGTACTATGGGCCCCACATAGTTCTCCATATAGTATTATGGGCCCCACATAGTCCTCCATCTAGTATTATGGGCCCAATATAGTTTTCCATATAGTTTTATGGACCCCACATAGTCCTCCATATAGTATTGTGGACCCCACATTTTCCTCAATATAGTATTATGGGCCCCACATAGTTTTTCATATAGTTTTGTGGACCCCACATAGTCCTCCATATAGTGTTGTGGACCCCCATAGTCCTCAATATAGCATTATGGGCCCCACATAGTTTTCCATATAGTATTATGGGCTCCACATAGTCCTCCATACAGTGTTATGGGGCCTACATAGTCCTCCATACAGAATAATGTCCTGCATAGGGGTGGTGGTTCTGGTATCCTTCCTTGTCCTCTGTTGGAAACCCCATCATAGCTACTTTAAAGGGAGCCTATCACCCTTCCCCCCAGGCGTTTGTAACTAAAAGAGCCATCTTGTGCAGCACTAATGCTGCATTCTGACAAGGTGGCTCTTTTAGTTATTGTTTGTTGCACTGCAGAAATAATCGCTTTTGAATTTGGCCCCTCATACCTTCAAATCGTCCGGGGGGCAGGTCTTTCCCCCCTCATCCAGACACAACACAGCCGTCATTCTGTGTAAACAAGACATCAAGTGATGTCAGTGGTCGGGCAGCGCTAACTGCGCATGCCCAAGGCAGAATATGACCGCGCAGGCGCATGGACAACTGAATAACGGCGAGGAGACGGCGCCGTTCTCGCAGAGTGACGGCTGTGTTGTGTCTGGATGAGGGGGGAAAGACATGCCCCCCAGATGATTTGAAGGTATGAGGGACCAAATTCAAAAGTGATTATTTTTGCAGTGCAACTAACAATAACTAAAAGAGCCACCTTGTCAGAATGCAGCATTAGTGCTGCACAAGTGGCTCTTTTAGTTACAAACGCCTGGGGGGGTGACAGGTTCCCTTTAAGTGCTGAAGTTCTGTTGTTGAGGGCACCCTGTGAAGTATATTCAGATTTATGGAGTGATTCACTACTTACAGCTTATGTTGTTGCTTTACCTTTTCTCCCCTTCAACACAGAGAATGAATATCGGCTTAAGGGCTTTCTTGGTAATAGCGGATAGTTTACAGCAGAAGGATGGGGAGCCACCCATGCCAGTGACGGGAGCTATTCATCCTTCGGGTAACACCTTACGTGTGAAGAAAACCTACCTGAGTAAAACACTCACAGAGGAGGAAGCAAAAATGATTGGTGAGCAACATCTAATTGTCAATTAAAGTTCCTGCTAAAGGCAAGTCGGCCTCCTAAAATAGCTATGAGTATGAATCATATTGGAGGCGAGACGCTCGTAGTACAGGTCTACTCAGGTGAGCAGTTGTCATTATTTCCGCTCTCCTGGCCTTAATCCATCTTGCCCTGCAGTTACAATAATGTGTTTTTTTTTTTCTTGTAATGCACTCCTCCAAATGAGAAAGCAAAAACAATTACTGTGATCATTATGATCACTTGGTGTTCTGATATCTGTTTATGTATGTGCTATATTTGTTACTGTGTATTTGTTAGTGATTTTTCCATGAGATTGCTGATGGCAAAAGACCTAATTGGGCCCCTCCCCCTCAAAAAAATTTTTTTGCAGCCCTTACAAAGTAATTTTGCCCTTATTGAAGCCCCTTGGAGTTTTCATGCACTAAGATACCCCTTTCATGGCCCCCAAACATAAGATACCCCCACAGTGAATTACTCAACAGTACCCTCCACATGCACAATATGATGACCCAGCAGTAACTCCCTGCAAAGTATGATATCCCCACAGTGACTACAACACAGTATGATGTCCCCCCACACACAGTATGATTGCCCAGACACAGCCTTCCACACAATATGATGGACCGCACACAGCCCTCCTTACAGTATGATGACCCTCCATGCAGTATGGTGGCCCTCCGTACAGTATGGTGGCCCTCCGTACAGTATGGTGGCCCTCCGTACAGTATGGTGGCCCTCCATACAGTTAGGGTTCCCACAACCCTCCATACAGTATGATGGCCTCCACACAGTATAGTTGTCCCCACACAGCTCTCCAAATAGTATAGTTGGCCCCCGTTCTCTGTAGCATGTGTTCTGAGTCTCTGCACTGCTCGGCACACCGGTCACAATGTAGCGACCGCATCGCGCCCGCTGTGCTGAGACATCAAACACACAGCAAGAATGGTGGAGGTGGTAGTTGACAGTTCCGTGATCCATCATTGCCTTCAATTGTATCTGCAACTATGATGTGGATATAGTTGAAAGTGTGATGCCGGGTGGCACTGGCGCTGACTCTCGGGCCCCATATAACTGCGTGGTCCGCCGCTATTGCTGGAACACAACGGCGGTGCACATAAAGAACCTAGTAAACATAGTTTACCAGTGTGTCTGTAATTTCTACCACATCCTTTTCTCTAGGCATGTCTCTGTATTACTCTCAAGTACGGAAAGCAGTGGACAACATTCTTCGGCATCTTGACAAGGAAGTAGGGAGGTGCATGATGATGACGAATGTACAGATGTTGAACAAGGAACCTGAAGACATGATCACGTAGGTCGATTATTAAGGGTAGTGGTCAGGCAGATTAGGCTAAGGCCAGTTTCACAAATATGACTTTTGCAGTTTGAGTCCGAACTGCCAAGTACAAAACAACCATGGGTCTCCATTTCTAAACTCAACAACATGTATGGGACTGTTGTGTTTGGGTCTGAAGAAATGTGGCTGTTCCAAACATCACGGTCTGTACCCAGACAGGCCCATGAAACCAGCCTCGGGTCAGCCAAGACCATTCATACTCCTAGATGGTATGGTGTTCATATATCCTAACAAAGCATATGAGTCTTCTTGGGTGGGAAAAAAAAAAACGTAAAACATCCGATATACACAGTATTTAATATTGGAATGCTTTTTAATGCCAGATCAGATATGGTCCATCAGATGATGTTGTGTTATGTCCAAACCTTCCTGCATTGAATTGATAAGCTCCATCCATTTGTGTCGAGGGTTACATTTACGTCATGCCTTCTAAATATGGCAGGCATTTATGCATGAATCACCGGCTTCACCCACAAAATCAGAACATTGAGTCTCTTTTTCTTCAGCAATTTAGAATTGACGCTTCGCATGAATGGAGAGACAGCAGTGGAAATATCTTGTACTAATAAAGATTTCCAGTGCAATAAAAATCTCTTTCCTCTAAGACATTTTCAAAGTAATTTTACTGAATTGCACGTTTCTTATCTGTAAGCTATGGCGGTGGGCTGCAGGGTACGCCGCTTCCTGCCATGGAAGAAATCTAGTAAAATCCTATTTTGCATCTCGGGCTGCTTTATGTATCTAGCCAAAGATTCTTTGATGTAAGAAGTCATGAGAAAATGCGTGATAAAGTAAACCGAGCGGAGTGTCTTCATTAATGTAGCGTGCCCGAGTCTTTCATTGTCAGCCAGCAGACTTCTGGAATTGCAGTAATCACTTGTTTATATAGGACGAGTGCAGACTGCTCTGATCTCAATGTTTTACATTTCAGAGGAGAACGAAAGCCAAAGATTGACCTTTTCAGAACATGCGTGGCAGCTATACCTCGCTTACTTCCCGATGGGATGTCCAAACTGGAGTTAATAGACTTACTTTCCAGGTACCAGGCTCTTTATTGATTACACAAAAGCATTTCTTGATCATTCTGAAAAGTCAAGAATTGGTCCTTTGATGAGAAGATGAGTGGTACTTCTCAAGAACATCATGACATCTGCTTAGGTCTTCAGACTTCTCAAGGATGGTTCTTGGATTTCTAGGAGTATACCCATTCATTTAGTTCTTCATATGGGGTTCTTGTTTTGCTTTAGACTCTTCCAAGAGTTATGTTCTGTTATTGTTTTTTTTTTTTGTGCTTTGAAAGATTTTTATTACCAGGACTAGCGCATTTCTAAACCACAGAGCCACCACTGATGAGCTGATATCATAGGGGAAGCTGCAGATGGCCACATATTACTATTGAAAGAAAAGTGTTATTTGGCATTCTTTTCATGTCTTTTAAGTCTTAAATGATACCTTGATATCCGCGATCAGGTGTCTTATTACAGAGAAATCCACGTTTTTCTTAATATATAAATGAGCTGTTAAGATCTATGGGTCGGACACAGATCCCCAGAGGATCTGCCTCCAGAGCTTATTGTAAATGAGAGGAGGCGTTACCAGTGTGAGACATGTGATGACTGACAGTCTGCTCTCTTGATCTACGTGTATCACACTGGTAATACCCCTTTCATTTAAAATAAGCTCTGGAGGCAGATTCTCAGGGAGATCTATGTCCGGCCCATAGATCTTAACAGTTCATTTACGTATTAAGAAAAATGTGGATTACTTTGGATTAAAACATCAGTTCGCAGATATCAAGGTGTCATATTATGCAACTTGCCTATATAGATGGCTTAGGAGGGTTGATCCTACTGTCAAATTCACTTTTAAAAAGTATCTGAGATATTCATGGCTTATGGAAAATATATGACACAAATGCACAATAGATTCAAGAACCACTACCAGGACTTCAACCTATTGAGTTGAGAGACTCGAGTTCCCCTTCTCCCCCATTAGCAGTCCAGAGAAGAAGAGCACATGTGCTTGTATGGCCGCCTCTACACTTTATCTAATCTTTACTAGAGTAAGGGGCCCAATAGACACTCCCTGTGCGACTCCTTCTTTTTGACATGGAAAAAAAATGTAAGCCGCTTGTAGACACAGACAAGCATATCCAAGCCCAGATGATTGGGGGCTGCATGTGATCCCTGGACAACATATTGTACATTCCTGTACTGGACAGTTTATTAAAACATCGCTACCAGGGGCGAATGTACCATTGGTGCAACCTGTGCAGCCGCCAGGAGCCCATGAGGTAAGGGGGTCCACTACTGGAGAAATAGTGCATTATTATGAGCAATTGGACTGCAAAGGGCCCATAAATTGTTCTTGGACAGGGACCCTCTTCTGTGTGTTTGCTCCTGACCACTACATTTGGATTAGGAGTATTGGGTGCTCGATTACTGATCTTAACTACTTCATTACGTTGCACTTTAGCAGCCCCAAACTCCCAAATGTATGAAAAGGATTTCTGGGGTTCTCAGTTTTGAAGATATGAGTAATGAAGTGGTCAACAGGGTGCAGCTGTCACTTATAAAGCTCAGATTACTCCAATTAAGGTTGAGACACACCTAGTTCAGGGTCTTAGGGGAGAACTTTTTGACACACTCATTTTTTTTTTTTGTATGCTTTTTGAGTCTTGCACTGCCCCCGAGGATCTCCACTAATCGTAACAGGCATCTGATTGGTCCCATTTTTATTACGGTTTTTACTTTTGAATTTTGTGAGAAATAAATTAGTTTGTTGACGTCTTCTCAAATTCGGAAGAATAATCAAGCTTTCTTCTATCTTATTTGTGATATAATAGGATTTCATTTTTGGTCAGTGGATGTATTTCTCGGCAGTGATGGATGTAGCTTTTTCATTCGTTTCATATCTCCTTGCAGGCTGTCTATCCACATGGATGATGAGTTGCGGCATATTGCACAGAACTCTCTCCAGGGTCTTCTTGTTGACTTTGTGGATTGGAGGGAAGATGTATTATTTGGATTCATTAATTTTCTGTTACGTGAAGTGAATGATACCCACCAGACGCTTCTTGACACATCTCTCAAGATGCTTCTGCAGTTGCTCACTCAGTGGAAACTAGTGATACAGACTCCTGGGAAATCGTATGAGCAGGCGAAAATGAGGACATCAGAGGTAGGGGGTTTTTATATTCTCATATCTTCCTTTCATGTCTCCCAATGGGACGGTCTTTTATCTTTTTTGGTCTATAGAATCTAAAGTGTGCTGTAACCTGTATAATCTTAACCTGCCAGCGCTGTGTTACCACTGTATAGAGGCAGAATCTACCTGGTACTAATGCATTAAAGGAACGAACGAAGAACATTAGCAAAACAAGACATTAAAGGAGAACTAGTTTCAAAGTGACACTAACGCAATGTAACGGATCCGTTAACGCACCCGTAGATTCCCATTAGCCGAGTGCATCCTAACGCATGTCAAAATTGGCCTAACGCATGTCAAAATGGTCCGTTATTTTGTGACGCACCTTCAAACACGGACTACCGCATTTTCGGGTCCGTCACAGCTAATGGAAGCATTTGCTCTGCATAGAACGCTATTGCTAACGCATGCCGACGCAATGCAACCATGTGTTAACGCTATCGCAAAAATACATACAAATTGTGCCTCATCGTTAGCTCATCCATTTAATGGATCCCTTAAACGGATTGCTCTAACGCGATGTGAACCTAGCCTCATCAATCATAGGGCTCCTTACTGTGGCTCTCTTATCAATCTTAGGGCTCCTTACTATGACTCTCTTGTCAGTCTTTTATCCAATGGATCAGAATCCATCTGAAATTTTTAGTCAAATGTCCTAAGGTGTCCTTTTTAATTGTATTACGCCCATCCTTGTCCCTGACCAGGGAATTTGCACATTCCAGATTTGGTGTTGTATTATCACGCCTATCATTTTCCAGTATTGTACCTTTTTGTTCTATGGCTTTTTAAGGTTTATTCCCATCTTTCTAAATGTGTATGACAGAAGGTGCTTATCAATAGAAGCAATTTACTGCTTATTACAATTTTCAAATGTTCTTAAGGTATTTACACTTTTTTTGTTTACAGATTGTTCCTTTGGAGACCGACCACTGCTGCTTGAAAGCAGAACATGTCCTGGGCTTACAGGCTGTTTTCCATTGAGCTTCTAAGTGCCTTTTTGAAGCTGGCAAGAACGCTTTTACCTCTTATTCCCGGCCAGCTTCAGCACAGTGCTTACAAGCTAGACAGCAGCAGTTGTCACTCTTCAGGACATTGAGCTATAAACAAAAGATAATTTTAATAAATCATTAAATTGCAATAGTGCTTGTTCTTAAAAGAATATAAAAACATTGCAAGAAGCAGATGAGAATCTAGTCGGTACTTGACCATGGCTAAGCCAATCACAAACTTGTGGTCGTGTGACTGCCCAGATGTGCATGGACTACAGGTGAATCGTCACACTGTGCGCAATGCACGCTGTCCTGATACGACAATCTGCAGTCATAGGGAGTGACAGCAGAAATGGAAAATTCCTTTAAAACATGACAACACATAAATTGCTCCAATTTGGAAGTATACACTGTTAAATTCCCTGTTCGCTGATCATAAGGAACACATTTTAACACACAGATCATTTTCTATAAAGAATATCTCAAATTTAGTGCCCATTATATCCAGAATCTGCATCTCATGTTATAGCGGAAGCCTTAAAAAAAACACTGCAATATTCTAATAGGCCAGATTCAATATGTGAACAGAAGATTGTTCTGCCATGTAAAGGAACACTGTAGGAAAACCATGTACAATTAGGCCTTAGACTGAATTCAGGCGAGCGTATTTTTCGGGCGGTGTGATGTCCTTTTGCGTTGTATCATGCAGTTTGTACTGAGCTGAGTGAGACTTGGACAGCAGCAGGGAGGAGAGACTCTGAGGAGCTTTCAATCAGGATAGATGGCCAGAAATTAAATGTAACCTTTAGAAAAGGATTATACAGACGTTCTAACATGGATTTTTCAATGTAAGTAAACCAGCCTCATCAGGTCTAAGATTCGCTTATATTCAAATCTGAAGAATCAGAAAAGATAAGATGTGTAAAGTAATAATGCTGCCGAGCAAACATCTAAAAAGGTTTTTACTGTTTTTTTTTTTCTCCCCCAGTTAATTCCTAATGGCTCCAGTCACAGGATACAGTCTGAGCGGGGACCTTATTCCAATGTGCTGCACGCAGTGGAAGGTTTTGCACTATTGTTACTTTGCAGTTTTCAGCTGGCTACTCGAAAAATGGCCGTTTTAATACTGAAAGAGGTCCGAGCATTATTTATTGCCCTGGGACAAGCTGAGGTATGAACTGCTCATTATATTAAAACCAATAATCTGTAAATTGTAAAGAATATGGACAGCTTTGTTTTTTTTTGTTTTTTTTTTATTAAATGCATATATTTTGGACTTGAAATAAGTGTTGAAATTGAGTTTTATTTAATATTAGTGATGAGCGAATATACTCGTTACTCGAGATTTCTCAAGCACGCTCGGGTCTCCTCCCAGTATTCTTTAGTGCTCGGAAGCTTTTCTTGCCGCAGCTGAATGATTTACAGCTACTAGCCAGCATAAGTACATGTGGGGGTTGCCTGGTTGCTAGGGAATCCCCACATGCACTTATGCTGGCTTCCGATGTAAATCTTTCAGCTGCGGCAATAAAAACTAAATCTCCGAGCACTAAAAAATACTCGGAGGACCCCCGAGCATGCTCAGGAAATCTCAAGTAACGAGTATATTCGCTCATCACTAATAATTAGTTAACTCATTCTGCAGTCAGCAATGTGCATGGGAGCAAACGACCTATAAAACTATGAAAAACATTTTTGACGTTAAAAGTTTAAACTCTAGATCAGTGATTTTGGATAGAAGAATTAATTCTGCTGTATTTGACTACAGGAAGATGACAAGCCGATGATCGATGTGCTGGATCAGCTCAGTCCTTCTATACTTGAAAGCTTTCTACATGTTGCTGTGTCCGATTCTGTAAGTGTTTTTTTTTTTATTTACCGGTATTTTTTTTTTTTATAAAGCAATTTTTTGACAAAAATTAAGTTTTTAGCGTCTACATCCATATCTGCAGTTTTTGTATTCGATGCCTTATAATAGAAACAAAAGTATAGTCTCAAAATGGATACTATGTACGTTGCAATGGGGCGATGACCCACTTTAATGGCTAAGGGAGTATTTTCTGACCTGCTTGGATCCGATTTTAAGATCCTAATTAGGAAAGTTTTTCTTAAAGGGAACTTGTCAGCAGGATTGTGTACAGTAACCTACAGACAGTGTCAGGTGGGCGCTGTTATACTGATTACAATGATACCTGGTGATGAAATCCGTCTTGTGGTTGTTGTTTAATCCTTATTTTCAGTTTTGAGTTAATGATATGCTCGTGCTCCGGGGCGGCCTGTGGGGGTCTTCATGTGGTGGTCTGATTAGGTCGTCATAATGCAGCCTGCTGACCGGTCACCGATCACTCACTGACCTGCCCCCTAGTTCACATACTGAATATAAAATGTATTGAAAAAGATTAAAAAAAAAGAAATAAATATCCTTCAGCCGGTGGCGGTGCTTGTGCTGCAGCATGGTTGCATCTATAATATGCGTTAGATTGTTTTATTTAGTCCTGTACCTTTATTCTGAAAAAAAAAAATCTTTCTCCGAAATGGCACCAGCCGCAGGTAGTAGCATCTATCGGCGATCTGATAGATGCTACCGTGCCGGCGCCAATTTTGCTAGAGGAAAAAAAAAATTGTCTCCACAAAATGGTGCGGGCAGCAACCTGGTTCCATTATCGCCTCTTTATATAATAAATGGAACCTCTAAAACAGAGGTGCAGAACCTGCTGGTCCAGGGCAACAATGCCATTGTGTGTGGCCCTCAGCCATCTTTTGCACCCCAATATTTGGGACCCCTCTATGTCTAGTACTATATAGACCGAGTCATGTCTGTGCATTACTAGAGCTCTCTACACACACTTGGCCTTTCATGGAGCTCTCATATATTGCAATGGGGACATCTGCACTTGTGTGATCGAATGTGAAAGGATTCCCATTATCAGGAGAAGTGAAACCTCCGTAAGTAGAACACCCTACTAATCAGATACTTATATTATGTTATGGAATATTATGGAGCCCTATAGCAACACTTCTCATCCACCAACACAAAAAATAAAATATAAATTTGGCGAGTATTTGGGGGTCACAGCGTAAATGAACAGTCACAGGAGGGTATGCCTCTCACCTTTTTATAGACAGGGGGAGGGACGTGTATTATATAGCACATGCACTGTAATTGTGCCCCTACTGAGGCCTCTCATTGTCTACTACCATACATGTCATGTTCCCCATAAAGAATGATGCCCCCAAATTGCCCCTTCACGCACACAAAGTATGATACCCCCACAGTGAATTTGTCCCCACAAGCATAGTATGATTTCCCCAGAGTCACTCTAACAAAATATATTACACACACACACACACACACACACACACACACACACACACACACACACACACACACGCGCAGTATGGCCTCTTTCACACTAGCGTCGTGCACTGCACGTCGCAAAGCGACGTTGCGGCGCACTGACGCAAACTGTGAAAGCACCGCACAACGGGGGCAGCGGATGCAGTTTTACAACACATCCGCTGCCCCATTGTGATGTGCGGGGAGGCGGGCGGAGTTTCGGCCGCGCATGCGCGGTCGGAAATGTTGCACACGACGCACCAAAAAACGTTACATGCAACGTTTTTTGGTGGCGACGGTCCGACGCAACACGACGCAACCGTCGCACAACGGTTACAACATGTGGCAATGCGTCGCTAATAAAAGTCTATGGAGAAAAAACGCATCCTGCAAGCAATTTTGCAGGATGCACTTTTTCTGCAAAACGACGCATAGTGACGTGCAGTGCACGACGCTAGTGTGAAAGAGCCCTAAGATAGCCCTACAGCTCCCCTCCACAGGCAGTATGATAGCCGTACAGCCCCCCTCCACACACCGTATGATAGCCCTACAGCCCCCCTCCACACGCAGTATGATGGCCCCACAGCTCCCCTCCACACGCAGTATGATGGCCCCACAGCTCCCCTCCACACGCAGTATGATGGCCCCACAGCCCCCTCCACACGCATTATGATGGCCCCACAGCTCCCCTCCACACTCAGTATGATGGCCCCACAGCTCCCCTCCACACGCAGTATGATGGCCCCACAGCCCCCCTCCACACTCAGTATGATGGCCCCACAGCCCCCCTCCACACGCAGTATGATGGCCCCACAGCCCCCCTCCACATGTAGTATGATGGCCCCACAGCCCCCCTCCACACGCAGTATGTTGGCCCCACAGCCCCCTCCACATGCAGCGCGATGACACCACTGAGCTTATACTCACTGCTCTGGAGCTGGCCGGGATCTCTGGAGCTGGCCGGGATCTCTGGAGCTGGCCGGGATCGCTGGAGCACACTGTAAGCTCTCCATTCCAGCCATCTTTGGTGTCACTGCGCTCTTCTGATACTGCTGCTGCATTGCAGAGCGCACAGGTCTGGCCAGTGGAGCAATAAAGCAGTGATCCAAGCTGTCAATCAAGCAGGAACATACCGTTCCCTAGCAAGCCGCAAGTATGCCCATAGGCAGGGGAGCAATGCGCTCCTGTTTAAGAAGGTGATAACAACCCTTTACGTTTTTTTAGTACAGCCCTAAGGAACGGTTCAGTGTAAGTGTGATCCTCGGACCAAAACAAGTTGTGCAAGCCTGATCTAAAGTAATAATACAAGTATTGTGTTTGTGTTTTAATTATTTAAAGCCATTGTCTAATATTTTAACAAAAAATATATATATTTTAATGTATAAAATATTTGCTTTATATTTTAATGGATAAACTATTTGCTTTGTTCCCAGGCTGCTCTGACATTTACCCATAATGTGGATCTACAGTGGTTGGTGGATTGGAACGCCGTCCTTGTCAATAGCCATTACGATGTAAAAAGCCCTTCTCACGTGTGGATATTCGCACAGTCTGTAAAGGATCCCTGGGTTCTCTGCCTTTTCACATTTCTTAAGCAAGAACACTTACCAAAACATTGCCCTACCGCTCTGAGCTATGCGTGGCCCTATGCTTTCACAAGACTGCAGCTGCTAATGCCATTGGTGGACCCCAAGTAAGTAGGATACACTGGTATTATATCTATTTTATTAAACTGACGTTTTACCAAATAGAAGATAATATCTAAATTTTGGGTAAAAGCTGTAGTAACAAAAAAGCTGATTAAAGAAGCACTCCCGTCAAAGTTTTTATCCTCAATATATTGCAGTCATCATATTATATAGCACTCTGTACTTACAATTGCCCATTTTGCCTTTCTACCCAGTTAATGTTTCTCTTTTCTATTAGGTTTATGACATCATTTGATTAAAAACTGAGAATCTGAATCCTTCTAAGCTCTGTATAGAAACAGGAGGCAATTTTTCCCTGCCTGAGTCATCATTAGAACTACAATCCTAAATGACTGCAAAAGTCCCTGGCAGGGAAGAGGAGCAGAGCAGCTGGGTCAGGAGTTGAAGATGGGGATGACTCATGAAGGGAAGAGAGACTTCCGTTTTTTTCATAGAGAAAAATAAACTGTGTAGAAATGCAAAAATTGTAAGTGACAGTGCTGTATAATATGATGACTGCAATATATTAAGAGGATGATAACTTTGTTGGGAGGAGGAGGGCTTCTTTAATATGGCAAGAAGAGAAGGTGATTGAGCATTGCACTCTTCGTAGTGACTAAAATTGTAATTGCATGATGTATTGTGGTTTTTGTCACCGTGAGTCGGTAAAAGATGAAGATGGACCTTTCACCATATTTTTACTTGTTGATCTGGACACACAATGCAATAATGACTGCCAAGTGGAAATATATATATATATATCATATTTTTTAGATTATAAGACGCACCCTATTCTCCCGAATTGGGGGTGCATTTTTTAGTCTGAATGTAGCTTACTGGGGTGTGGCGGCCGCGGGAATACAGGTGGTAGGGTCGCTGCTTCAGGAGGCCGGCGGTGTCTCCCGAGATCTCAATCTGCGCATGCGCCGCCTCCAGCAGCCATTTTCCTGAAGCCCACTGCAGGGAAATCAATGGGAAAGGGGACTCGTTCACTGGTGCCGACATCTTATGAGAAAAACACACTAGGGTCCTTAATAGGAATCTCCATTTGCCTTAGAGAATTAAAGTAAAACTTAACTTTTAATTTTTAAGTTATGAAGGGACAAACACATTTAAAAACACATATTTTCTGGTGAAAAAGTGATGGTTAATCCCCCTTAGTTCAGTTAATTGTGTTTCTATTTGTATCAAGCACACGTATGACAGATGCTGTCAGTCTGAGCTACCTACTATTGTTCTCTTGTGAGTTGATAGATTTAGCCTTATTATAGTGAAAACTGCTGCAACTGTCCCATATAGGTTCACTGCTCTTAGGCACTACACCAGTAATATGCTATCTAAAATATAACAGCCATTACCCTCCCCGACATGTTTCGCCTTGCGGCGTCATCAGGAGAATGAGGCTATAATTGTATTTCTCTGTCTCGGAGACATTAGCAATCAAAGTACACTGCTCAAAAAATAAAGGGAACACTAAAATACCACATCCTAGATATCTCTGAATTAAATATTCCAGTTGCAAATTTTTATTCATTGCATAGTGGAATGTGTTCAGAACAATAAAACCTAACAATTATCAATATAAATCAAAATGCATATCCTATGGAGGTCTAGATTTGGAATTATACTCAAAATCAAAGTGGAAAATCAAGTTACAGGCTGATCCAACTTCAGTGGAAATGCCTCACGACAAGGAAAAGATGCTTAGTATTGTGTGTGGCCTCCACGTGCCTGTATGACCTCCCTACTGTACAATGCCTGGGCATGCTCCTGATGAGGCGGCGGATGGTCTCCTGAGGGGAGGGATCTCCTCCCAGACCTGGACTAAAGCATCTGCCAACTCCTGGATAGCCTGTGGTGCAACGTGTCGTTGGTGGATGGTGTGAGACATGATGTCCCAGATGTGTTCAATCGGATTCAGGTCTGGGGAACGGGCGGCCAGTCCATAGCTTCATTGCCTTCATCTTGCAGGAACTGCTGACACACACCAGCCACATGAGGTCTGGTATTGTCCTGGATTAGGAGGAACCCAGGGCCAACCGCACCAGCATATGGTCTCACAAGGGGTCTGAGGATCTCATCTCGGTACCTAATGGCAGTCAGGCTACCTCTGGCGAGCACATGGAGGGCTGTACGGCCCTCCAAAGAAATGCTACCCCACACCATTATTGACCCACTGCCAAACCAGTCATGCTAAAGAATGTTGCAGGCAGCAGATCGCTCTCCACGGCGTCTCCAGACTCTGTCAGGTCTGTCACATGTGCTCAGTGTGAACCTGCTTTCATCTGTGAAGAGCACAGGGTGCCAGTGGCGAATTTGCCAATTGTGGTGTTCTGTGGCGAATGCCAAGCATCCTGCACGGTGTTGGACTGTGAGCAAAACCCCATCTGTGGACATCGGGCACTCAAGACCATCCTCATGAAGTTGGTTTCTAACCGTTTGTGCAGACACATGCCTACTGGAGGTCATTTTGCAGGGTTCTGTCAGTGCTCCTCCAGTACCTTCTTGCACAAAGGCTGAGGTAGCGGTCCTGCTGATGGGTTGTTTCCCTCTAACGGGCCACTCCATGTCTCCTGGTGTACTGGCCTGTCTCCTGGTAGCGCCTCCAGGCTCTGGACACTACGCTGACAGGCACAGCAAACCTTCTTGCAAGAGCTCGCATTGATGTGCCATCCTGGATGAGCTGCACTACCTGAGCCACTTGTGTGGGTTGTAGAGTCTGTCTCATGCTACCACGAGTGTGAAAGCACAACCAACATTCAAAAGTGACCAAAACATCAGCCAGAAAGCATTGGGATTGAGATGTGGTCTGTGGTCCCCACCTGCAGAACCACTCCTTTATTGAGGGTGTCTCGATAATTGCCAATAAATTCCATCTGTTTTCTATTCCATTTGCACAACAGCATGTGAAACTGATTGTCAAACAGTGTTGCGTCCTAAGTGGACAGTTTGATCTCACAGAAGTTTGATTTACTTGGAGTTATATTCTGTTGTTTAAGTGTTACCTTTATTTTTTTGAGCAGTGTATTTGGCACCTATAATGAGTTAATTTTTAAATCAAATCAAAGACTGTGTTATCAGATAGCAACTCATACAGAGAGAAGTGTACACCCCCATTGATAGCAACTTACACAGGGAGAAAAAATGTGCACCCCCAGTGATAGCAACTCATACAGGGAGAAGCACACGAACCCAAGTGAAACACCCACTTAGAGTTCAATAAAGTTTACTAATTTGATGCAAAATACTTTAATGACTTATACCTCTGCAATGGAGAGGTAAAAGAAAAAAATAGTTTTATTCCGCTCTTCAGCCACTAGATAAATTTGGTGAAAGGTCCTCTGTAAGCCAACTTACCGTATGTATTTTTTTCAAGAATCCTAAGTGGTCTCAAAAGCTTGCTTCTAAATCTAGTAAGCCAAAATATGTATTGTACAAATTTGGGAGAGATATTGGTGAAGGTTGAGGTTTGACTCCTGTAAAGTCTCTTCATCTGTTCTCACCTCAATGTAAATTTGTACCTTTGTGTTACAGAACTTTTTCCTACAGGAAAACCCCATTATCACCTATCCACAGAGTACATGATAAGTTGTAGATGGGTCCAACTTCTGGGAACCCACTGCTCGCCAGAACAAGGAATTTTTATTCTCTGCTCCATTTTCTATTGATTTGCCAGTCGCTGTTCTCTGCATTCTTCAATATTCCCAGAGCGAATGGTGGGGCTAAAAGTAGGCCCCTTTAGACAATCATGGGGGGTTCTAACAATCGGACCACCATTGATTTACAAGTTATCATCTGTCCTATGGATAGTTGGGAAGCCGATGATCGTACATTTACAATCTACCCCTGGCACAGGTTATATATGGTGTTTATTGGACAACTCCATAATTCCGCTCTTGTAGGGATGATGTGTAGGCAGGTGAATAGTTGTGTTCTTTCACGGTATTTGGGCCACTTAATAATGGAGCACAAAAACAACACAAGTGTAATACCGCTAGGTTTTCTTGACGTAGAACGAATTATAAAAATTTAGTTTCCAGAATGGAAGAATACCAGAAAACTTAAATCTTTTCATTGTAGTATTACAAAGATACTGTTCTTTGTTGGGTCTCATTAGGCAGATTTGTCTTTATTTATAGCTCCATGCATGTACTGATTGTTCTGGAGATTTCCATAAAAATTGCTGACACGCTGTGAAATGTAGTAATTGTTGCTACAGTGGAGAGGCGTACTGCCGAGTTAAGAGCGGTCTGCGGAGAAATTACCTTTTATAATATGCATCTGAAATTAGAAAAGGTTGTCAGTCCTTGTGAGGGTGAGGATAACCCTTTTGCTTGGAATTGGCAATGTGAAAATGATGGTTAAATATACGGTACTACGGAGTACAGATCAGGAAAAGGACTTGGGTATTCCGATTTTCAGTAAACTGAGCAGCAGCACTCAATGTCAGACAGCAGCCGCAAAAGCAAACAAGATTTTTGAGTGTGTAAAAAGTGTGATGATAACCTGTGATCTCAATGTATTAGTACCCCTCTATAATGATTTATAAGGCCACACCCTGATCCAATTTTGGGCTCCACATTTTAAAAAGGTTAGTTGAAAGCTAGAGTGGATCCAAAGGCATTCTTATTTACATGTGTGGTCAATGCAAAGATCTGGCTCATGACTTATTCCTTCCAAGGACCAAGGGAAATTCATTACGTGTGGAGGCAAGATGATTCCGACAGGTAAATAGGAAAGGGTTCTTTACAGTTAGAGCAGTCAGTGGAATGTCCAGCTGTAAGAGTAGTGGCAGACATTTAAAGAAGGGCTGGATTATTTTCTCATAACAAATGGCTATTGTGGATTATAAATAATCTAGTGATCTGATTGGAAGAGATTGAACTAGATGGACTTAGATTAAAAAAAAAATACATTACTGTAGGGATTTCCCGAAGTTCCTTGCAAGGTCATGCAGACCCTGTAGAGTACCAGGCCAAGGTATATGATGGTGGGTGGTGGGAACTAGAGGTGCAGATGTTCTGGAGTGTTGTGATCTCATTATTTCCTCCGGTGGGTTTCATGGATGAACATTTTGGCCAGGTCTTATTTTTCCTGGTAGTTATAGTGGCTACAAATTGTCTTTACTTAGGCAGAAAGAACACGGACTCTAGTGCCACCGATTGAACATAGCTACTCTAACTTATATACCGTACCTTTTTTTTTCTCCCCCGTGAAGAATTGCCATAAGGCTCCCTACGTCCCTCCCCAAGTACAAACGTTACACCCTAGACATAAGCTTTAGCTGATAAATGACAAATGTCTGGCTGCCTGGTCGTAGGCCAAGTCTTTCACTTTCAGATATTTGGAGAATTTGGACAAATCTCTGTATCTCCTCCTCTAGAAATTGATTTTAGAAATTCCTCTTGGATTTGCTTTGACATACAAATGACCTGATGTTTTAGACACCGGGGGAAAGATACAGAAACTTAGTGGATAGGCAACTGCTCCCTTGTTCCCTATTAGTGATGAGCGAACGTTGCTAATGGAATATATTGGGCGTGCTTAACAAGTATGTTCGCGACCCTCGCAGCGGGATTGTTAGCCAAGGGGGCATAACTTTCAAGTTTTCTGGGAGAGTCCTCGTGAGGATCAATCCCCCTTGACTAACCAGATTAGATTTGCAAACAGGGTGTAGAAAGTAAGAGGGGACATATCTTGTGAACAAAGGCGCAGAAACAAAAAACAAAACCTATTGTATGTGTGAAATTTATAGCAATTGAGCATCCTGCGTGGTTTTATAATCTGCCTTTTCCTCTTCTAGTAGCCCAATTAATGCAAAGAAAACCAGTACAGCCGGCAGCGGGGACAATTATGTTACGCTATGGAGAAACTATCTTATTCTTTGTTTTGGAGTGGCAAGACCAAGTATTATGAGTCCTGGCCACTTGCGTGCTTCTACTCCCGAGATTATGGCAACTACTCCCGATGGCTCCATCAGCTATGATAACAAGGTAGGATGGATCTGGAAATTAAAAACAAACATGCAGTTTAGTAGCCCTTATGAATTGGAGCTTGATATTGGGTTCCATTATATAATATTTCACTTAATAACAGCAGGAAAGTAGTATCTTGGTGGTGACTTCTTCTAGTCAGCTCTATTGAATGATACAATGACACGATTAATATTAAATGGGTTGTCCAATCAGTATGTTTGACCCCTGTAAAATCACTCTCATACTCCCCTCCGGCGCCGTTCCAGGAGTGTCGGCACTTGCTGTCTCGGGGCTCACATGACATTGTCACGCTAGCCCTGTACCCAATCAGTGCTGGATTCACTCTCCCATCCTTCGGAGGAATCAAACATCAAAAACAAATGTCAGAGCTGCGGCCGCACACTTTCTCCTGATATCTGATATGTCCGAAGCCGACACATTGTCATGCAAGCCCTAGGTCAGTGACTGCCGACATCTTTGGAATGGTGCCAGCAACAGAACCGTAGATGATTAGAAGTGTTTTTTACCAGAGGAAAACATGGTGATTGATAAGGGTTGTCAGAGTAGTGACTGGCTATACATACTCTCATACATGCATATGCTTTGAATGGGGGGGGAGGCTGAATTAAAATGTTCTTTAAACATGAACCAAATATGGACCAAATATAGACCTTGGTGTCCAGCCCAGCCGGCGGTCTTCTGTCCTGTGATTAACGGCCTCATATAGCCCGGAGTCAGCGGAGTTCGGGTCTGGACATCAGTCTGTATTTGGAGCATGTGTTTGGCCTTCTATAGATATGGCGGAGGCTGATCTGCCCTGAGAACAAAAGGATTTCTCATATCAAAATTCAAGCGCTGAATTCTTTTTTTCCCCTGACATCTGACAGAGGAGAGTTGGGACTCCACCATGCACATTAGATGGTCAGTTGCTTCTGCCAAAATCTAATCTAATATGTATGGCCACCTTTACTGGATCTTTTCTTTTTTTTTTCTAGATCATTGGAACCCCTTCCGTTGGTGTTCTCCTCAAGCAACTAGTTCCTATGATGAGACTGGAGAGTATAGAAATAACAGAGTCTCTTGTACTAGGTTTTGGGAGGACAAATGCGTTGATCTTCAGGTATGACAGATGTGTGGACTCTACTCAAATATATTTGTCTACTACATCTTGATCATGCGATTTTCTATTCGTTTACCTTAGGCCTTATGAGAAATCATGGGGTCTACAAGGCTTCATGCCGCCATATTACCCCATTCAGTGTATATGAGGCCTTATGCCCAAAGCAGTGTTCCCCAACTCCAGTCCTCAAGAGCCACCAACAGGCCATGTTTTCAGGATTTCTTCAGTAATTCACAGGTGATGGAATTATTGCCTGTGAAGGTGATGCAATGATCACCTGGGCAATACTAAGGAAATCCTGAAAACATGACCTGTTGATGGCTCTTGAGGACTGGAGTTGGGGTACACTGACCTAAAGTTTTCCCTCACTCAAAAATCCAAGACCTTGATGCTGCAACCCTTAGTTTTATAAGTCATTGGACTTTGCTGATGATCGGATACTATGCTGATTTAAATGGAATCTGTCGCCAGGTTTTTGCTACCCCATGTGAGTGCAGCATGATGTAGGGAACAGAGACTCTCTTTTGATAAAATCAGTTTTACATGCTCAATTCTGTGAATTCTGAGCTCTGTATAACCCTGCCCACTCCACTGATTGGTAGTTTGTTTGGTTTGTGTTAACTGTGCATAGGCAGGAAGCAGCCAATCAGAGATGGAGGTTGGGTCATACAGAGCTCATGAATATGGAAGAATACATGTCAGCAGTTTATGTAGTCCTCTAGTGAATCTACTTCTGATATAACTGATTTTACCGACAAATAAAGAGGACTTAGAAATCCTCCAAAATTTTTTCAAAAAAAGGCAGAGATGTTTACAAAGAAACAAATGCATCAGGATGCAGTGGACCCGATTTAAAGATGGCAGCAACACATGTGCCGCAATACCGATGAAACAGCCACTCTCAACCTACCAATCCATGGAGGGGGCGGCTGTTTCGGTAATCTGTATCAGTATTACTGCACCTGTGTTGCTGCCATCTTCAATTGGGTCCACTGCACCCTGATCACTGGAATCGGGTTCTCCATGTCTACATTATGCTGCTCTCAGGTGGCAAAAAACCTGGTGACACGTTCTGTATAATAGATACTGGGCTCTCTAAAGTTCATGGATTCTTTTATAGTTCTGTTTAGCATATGGCGGCTTAGTTCGATTTGCTTCCATAGAATAATTCTGGAATATCTTGAATGGGAGCTAAAAAAAAAAAGAAAGAAATATGGTGACGGCAAGTACGAACCAGCGTTCAGCCGGTGTAAACACGGAACAGGCTGTGGTTCTTGCAGGCGCTTTGCCGCCTCTTCAAGCAGCTGATTGTGGGGGGTTTTGATATTTGGACCCCCAATTATATGATATTTGAAGGCTTATCTCAAGATAATGTATTCTGTTGCGTTAAACATGTCCCTGCGCTCTACTTTCATTAGTATTCCCAGGCCATGTTCACACACTGGAGAAATGGTCAAGATTTAGATTTAGATTTCCAGGTCTACATCCTGAAACATCTCTTGGCGGCTAACAAGAAAAAAATGGGGTAGTTTATACACCATCCATACGAAATAGATAAAATGTGATCTGAATATTTGGGATACTACTTTGACAAATTTCTGTCATATTTAAGGTAAAACATAATAACAATCTGTCCTATTAAATGAAAGCACAGTGGAAATGAATTAGGCTAGGACAAGAATGTGAGGCATGCTAGTTATTTGAGACTTGTACGGGATTAGAAGAGCGTAGCTGGGTTTTTTTTTTCTGTGTTTATTTTATTCTTTGCATGTTTTTCGGAAACTGCCAGTCTCTTGTGGAAATGGAATGAGTTGCAATACCACATGCAGCCAGTGCACAAGGGTGGCGCTGTAATTGAAAGCTCGTTTTAACTAACTCTGTACAACTTGTTTAGTGGAGAGCGAGGATCCAGTTTTTAAAAATTAGTTTTCTATTGTGCGTTTGTTTGGTTAAAATGTAAAATATTCCTGTTTTACAGGGAATTGGTGGAAGAACTTCATCCTTTAATGAAAGAAGCCTTGGAACGGAGGCCAGAGGTTAGTCCCCAAAAAAACCAATTAATGCATTAAAAATACCTTATCCCACTTTTTGGGGCCAGAACACTAGGACTCATCACTGGATGGTATAAAAGGAGCGACCCATCTTGTATATTTATGGCAGATCACATCTATTAACCTTTTTTTTTTTTTTTCCAAATTCTTATTTTCTTGGCAGAACAAGAAACGGAGAGAGCGACGAGACCTCCTGAGGCTGCAGCTGTTAAGGATATTTGAGTTATTGGCTGATGCAGGCGTCATAAGTGATAAGTAAGTTGTAACATCTCCATTAATCTATATAAAGTCTCTTCTACGGGATGCAAATGTAAAAAAATATATATGTTTTTTTTTTTTTTAGCACTAATGGAGCCTTAGAAAGAGACACCTTAGCTCTTGGGGCATTGTTTTTGGAGTACGTGGATCTTACGCGGATGCTTCTGGAAGCTGAAAATGACAAGGAAGTTGAAATTCTTAAAGATATCAGAGCTCACTTCAGTGCCATGATTGCCAATCTGATCCAGTGTGTGCCAGGTATGGCTGTGGTTTGGAGGATGGGGGTAGTTATCGATGCCTTCATTCTGTCCTACAATCAACATGTCTTGTCAAAGTCATCTTGCCAATGAGAATCCGATCTTATATACTGTATATACTCATTTATAAGCCGACTTTTTCAGCACATTGTTTGCCCTGAAAACAACCCCCTCATCTTATACACGAGTCATTGTCCCAGAAAGACGGCGGGGGAGCGACGGAGCAGCCGGGTTACAAGAGGCAGGAGCCTGTGGTTGCAGCTGTAACTGTGCCCGCTGCTAAAAAGAAATTAATATTCCCTGCACTGGCAATGAATATTAATTTCTCTTATATCGCGCACAGTTAAAGCCGCAGCCGTCGGCTTCCAGCATGCATCCTACTTACCTTCCCTGCGCGCCCTCGCTGCATCTCGTTCTGTCGCTAGCAGCTCTTTTGGCCGAGCGATCACGAGTCCCCCCACTCATTAAGGTAATGAATATTCATCTCTCTCCACTCCCATATGCGTGGAGTGAATATTCATTACTTTAATGAGTGGGGACACGTGATCGCTTGGTCGGAAGAGCTGCTGGCACAGAACAAGATGCAGCGAGGGCACGCAGGGAAGGTAAGTAGGATGTGTTTTTTTTTTTTTGTATAGGAACCATGCATACAAGGATAGGGGATATGGAGCCATGCATACCAGGACAGGGACGTGGAGCCATGCATACAAGGACAGGGAAGAGGAGCCATGCATACCAGGATAGGGATGAGGGGGACAATGCATACCTGGCTTATACTCGAGTCAGTAAGTTTTCCCAGTTTTTCGTGGCAAAATTAGGTTCCTCAGCTTATACTCGAGTCGACTTATGCTCGAGTATATACTGTACATCTTTTTAATGATTTCTGTCAATCTAAAATGAATATTGACTTAGCTGTGATAAAAGTACTATTAAAGGGGTTGTCCACTGCTTGGACAATTTTTCTCAATCCCTGGTTCGTCCCCCACCCCCCAGTAAAATAATAACACCTATACTCCCCTCCGGTGTTGGCACCATTCCAGCGGTGACTGCACTGGCTCTCCCGGGGATCACATGACCTAATTATGTCACGCAGTCATTGCAGCCAATAACGCTGACTTCACTCTCCCCGCCTTTGAACAAATCGATACATCCTGAGGATATGAGAGCTGCGGCTGCTCTCATTTCCTCTGGATGTTAATTAAGGAGAGGAGAGTGAAGCCAGGACTGACTGGCCGCAGTATGTTATGGACCTGGTGGTTAGGTGCACCAGGAATGACCTGATAGTTAAACACGGAATCGGGACGAGCTCTGGGGAAATGGGAACTCTGCTGACCGCAAACCCTACTCCTATCAACACAACTAGAAATAGCCGTGGAGCGTGCCTGACTCTGCCTAGATGCCTCTTCACAGCCTAAGAGCTAACTACCCCTAAAGAAAGGAAACAAAGCCTCACTTCCCTCAGAGAAATTTCCCCAAAGGTAAAAGCAGCCCCCCACAAGTATTGACTATGAGTTAAGAGGAAATCACAAACATAGGATGAAATAGGCTTTAGCAAAGAGAGGCCAGTCTAACTAAACAGATTGAGGATAGAAAAGGGATCTTTGCGGTCAACACAACAAACTACAAAAACCACGCAGAGTGTGCAAAAAATACCCCCGCACCGACTCACGGTGCGGTGGTGCCACTCTGCCCCCCCAGAGCTTCCAGCTAGCCAGGCAGTTTCATGATAGCAAGTTGGACTAGAACTTAGCAAGAAAAACCATAAGTAACAAATGAACAAGCCGGAACTTAGCTTTTGCTGGAGTAGACAGGTCCTCAGAAAGATCCAGGAGAGATCTGAACCAGTACTAGAACATTGACAGCTGGCATGGAGTAACGATCTGAGTGGAGTTAAATAGAGAATCCTAGCCTAGCCCTAAACAAGGGCAGCTGGGGAAGGAATCTCAGAACCAGCAGCTCCCCTCACAGCCACCAGAGGGAGTCCAAGGACAGAACTCACCGAAGTACCATTCATGACCACAGGAGGGAGTTTGAGAACGGAATTCACAACAGCAGTAATTGTTACGTTATGCAACGTGAGGGGAGCTGGTGCCGATAACGCTGGAATGGCACTGGCACCACAGGTGCTATTATTTTACAAGGGGAAACAGAAGGGGTTGATCATATTGTGTACAAACCCTGTGCAGTCTGATCTTGCGTTCACCCTCTATTTTATCTGTTCCCTACTTCTTAAGAAAATACACTTGGTAAATTAGCAAATGTCCAGTGCTATAGAGAAGAAAGGCAGTATGACTGGAGATCAGACTACGCAGGGTTTGTTTGTAGTCTGTTACCATGGAGACACATAGGTGTCTGTATCAACTGTAAACAGAAAATGATTTCTCATTCAGATTTGCTTACTTTTTTATTTTAGGCGAATTGTAAATATAAAAAATGTTGCTTCTCCCTTTAAGGAGAGACCAAAAATTTTTACTGTAATTAACAAGACTTTGCGTCATACATTGTAAGAATGAAACGCCTTTGTAAAAGTGTTTTTTGTTGTTTTTTATTTTTTTTTATTTTATTTTTTATAATTCCAGTGCACCACCGGAGATTTCTGTTCCCGCAGCAAAGCTTGCGGCACCACCTGTTTATCCTGTTCAGTCAGTGGGCCGGGCCCTTCAGCATTATGTTCACTCCTCTGGACCGTTACAGCGACCGAAATCATCAAATCACAAGATACCAATACTGTGCGCTAAAGGTGAATTCTACGGTGCACCTTCTAAATCTTGTTCCAGTGTCTTTATAGACAAGTATTTATTTCATTTTTTTTTATACTGATACTGAAGTGTGAATTTTGTCATTTGGTAAAATTCTTTGTGATGTCAATGTAATATCTGCGGTTTTCCATAGACGTTCAGACTATATTTAGGGCTTGGGCCACGGGCAACATTTATTGCTAACCCGCGGGATAGGTGATTTGTGATACTGCATCGGTGGGGGCATTAGGGCTCATTCAAACGTCAGTTTTTCACCTTCGAGTTCTGTGTTTTTCACAGATGGACCCCATACCCACTATAGCTTATGAAACTATTCACAGGTTCAATTTAATTTTGGTGATAAAGTGGATTATGCAGAATCGTAGAGACATGTCTGATACTGATCCGATTGTGATTAAAATCGGCAATGCAAATCTATGTGAAATGTAAAAAACATCGACCAGCACTCGGATGACATACGATCCGAGCTAGATAGGAGGAGGTGGAGGAACCTTTTTTTTTTTGTGTGTATTTTTTCATCCTAGCTAAGCTGATGACACTCGGATGACATGCTACATAAAGTCAGTGATGAAACAAATAATAATGTTTGTCTTGTCCAAAAAAAAAAAAAACGTCCAAGTGCTGGACCCAGCAAGCTTCATATGTCCTATAGACAGTATATTATTATTATTATACATTTATATAGCGCCATTTATTCCATGGTGCTTTACATGTGAAAGGGGCATATATAGACAAGTACAATAAACATGAGCAAAACAAGGCACACACAAGTACCGAAGGAGAGAGGACCCTGCCCGCGAGGGCTCACAGTCTATAGTGTATGGAGAAGTAGTGTGCAAGCAGGACCATGGCTTCACTCCGCTGTCTCCAGGGTCGCCAAGTTGACTTTATTTTTTCAGGACAGTTTGTCAAAAAATCCCGGACTGACCAAAAATTTTTCAGATATATTGGAAAACCATAATAAGTGTGTGTGCCCAGGTTGCGTGTTTTATGTGTTTTTGCCGCAGCGGAAATGCATAAAAACTATTAACAACCGCATTCCCATGCAATCCTATGGGATTCCGCAGTTGCTGTGCCCATGCTGAGGATTTTTCCGCAGCGGAATCGCAAACCAGTTAAATCCGCAGCATGCTTATTATTTCTGCGGAATCGCGGCGATTCCGCCTCCATAGGATTGCATTGAAACGCTCACTTTACGCATGTGGCTATGCTTACTATGCGTAAAGTGAGCGCTTCATGTGCGGATGGTACCCGGGTCTGGAGGAGGGGAGACTCTCCTCCAGGCCCTTGGGAACCATATTTCTGTAGAAAAAAAAAAAAAATTAAAATAAAATATAGGGATATATTTTTCCTTCTGATGGCCCCCGGAGTCCTCCCAAGTCTCAGCCGGTGCACGCGGCGGCTTCCGTTCCCAGGGATGCATTGCGCGAATTACCTGGGATGATGTCGCGGTCACGCGACCGTGACGTCACAAAGGTCCTTCACGCAAAGCATCCCTGGGAACGGAACATACCGGGAGCGCCGCTAAGGAGATCGGGGCTGTCGGAAGGTGATGATAACCATAATTTTTTTTTTTTTTCAATTATTTTTAACATTCTATCTTTTACTATTGATGCTGCATAGGCAGCATCAATAGTAAAAAGTTGGTCACACTTGTCAAGCACTATGCTTGACAAGTGTGACCAACCTGTCAATCACGTTTCCAAGCGATGCTTCAAATCTCTTGTAAAAGCGCAAGCATTCTGCAAAATAAAAATGCTTGTTTTTTGCGGGAAAACGCATGTTATTTCCGCATGCGTTTTACCCGCAGCAGGGAGTTGCGGAAATGCTGCGGACATTTCCACAGCATTTCTGCAATGTGGGCACATAGCCTAAATCGTTATGATTAAAAGTGATCCATGTCTCCAGCCCATATTCCTGATAAGACATCAGCTGCATTCACTGTGAACTGTAAAATGATAAATACAGTGAAAATAATCTGGAAGTTTCTTCAGCCTCAAAAAACAAGCATGGACGCCCAAAACATTTTTTACGGACAGGGCAAGAAAGTGCCTTATTTTTACGGACTTACCTGGAATTTCTGGACAGTTGCTCACCTTGATGTCTCCTTGCGTTCCATAGAGAGTGAATATAGCAATCGTGTTCAACAATCGCTGTTTCAAAAGAGGGATTCAAGGCTTCATTCACTTGATCGGGGGGGATCCAGCAGTCACTCCCATGGATAAATGCTGTACATGGTTAGCCCCTTTAACTCGATTATCCAAAGGAAACATTAATGGGGATTTGTTACTACCAACTGTAAGGCTAAAGGCACCCCTATCAGCAATGTGCCCCTTCATACTAGCATTTTGTGAGGGTTTTGTCTCACAATTCAATAATTTCTTCCCACATATCAGTCAAATGAAAACCAAAATTGAAGGTACGCTTAAAGGGATTGTCTTGTGAAAGCAAGTTATCAACTATGCACGAGTGAAGCGATAACTAGAGCGAACCCCAACTGTAAGGTTTGAAGCTTTTACCGGACACCTACTTTCCGGTACTGAACTCCAAACACAATTTCTTCCGGAAGTCCATTTTACTGGAGAGAGAGAGACTCGTTGGAAAACAACCTCTGTAGGAGTACTTTGCTTTCTTTGGCATCCCCGCAGCCCTTACTTTGACCATTTTACATCACCAAAGTTCGGGTCCCCATTGACTTCTATGGTGTTCAGGTTCAAGTTCGGGTACAGTTCTTTTACTTTTGGACTGAAGTTCGGTCGAACCTGAGGAACCCAACTCTCCACTGGTCCACTCATCCCTATTGGTAACTTGTTCAGCTTTGAGGGTCCGACTGCTTGGACCCGCGCCTATCAACAGAACGGCGAACTTTAACCCGTTTACGACCTATGACGTATGTATACGTCTTATGTCGCCTCCCCCTCTTTGATGCAGGCTCCGGCGCTGAGCCGTCATCTTTTCAGGCACGTGATTTCATCAGCTGACATGTGTCCCTAACAGCCGCGGGTGGAATCTGTCAATCTCTGACAACGGCATTTAACATGGCTGCTCCAGAAGCGCGTCACTAAGCTCGCCCATCAGCACCCCTGTCACATGATCGGGGGTTGCTTATGGGTTGGCTTCATAACCAGGGGTCTGCAAAAGAATTCTGTGCTTGTCCTTGCCGATCTGCTATGAGCGCCGCTCCATGGCCTGCATTCATAGCAGATGATCATTTCTGCTACACGTAGCAAGGCTGCCGCCCTTCTCTGTGTAGCACAAACGATCAGAAGATCGCAGCTTCAAGACTATTGAAGTCAGTAAACAGCTAAAAAAAAAAAAAGTTTTTAAAAATATTAATAAAAATATAAAAGTTTAAATCACACCTTTATAGCCCCATTCAAAATAAAACAATATTTTTTTTACATATTTGGTATCGCTGCGTTCAGAATCCCCTGATCTATCAAAGTTTAAGAAGAATTAATCCGATCAGTAAACAGTGTAATAAGAATAAAAAAAATCAAAACGCCAGAATAACAGTTTCTTGGTCGTCGCAACGTTCCAGTAAATGCAATAACAGGTGATCAAAAGATCATATCTATCTGAAAATGGTATCGATAAAAACATCAGCTCAGCATGCACAGAATAAGCCCTCACCCAACCCCAGATCCTGAAAAATTAAGACTAGTCTCGGAAATGGTGTTTTTTTATTTTGTTTAATTTTATACAAACTTTGGATTTTTTTTTCACCACTTAATTAAAAAAGAAGCTATACATGTTTAGTATCTAAGAACTCGTAATGACCTGGAGAATCATAATGGCAGGTTTTAGCATTTAGTGAACATGGTAAAAAAAAAAAAACACACAATTTGGGAAAAAGCACTTTTTTGCAATTGGAATTTTGTTTTCCCCTTTTTTTGTAAATGCTATGATAAAATCAATGGCGTCATTCAAAAGTACAACTCATCCCGAAAAAAATAAGCTCTCACATGGCCATATTGACGGAAAAATAAAAAAGTTATGACTCTGGGAAGAAGGGGAGCAAAAAATGAAAACGCAAAAATGGAAAATCCCAAGGTGGTGAAGGATTTCAGTGGGAATGCGCATACTCGAAATGTGCTCTATTCGTTCCCTATGAGGCCGAGCACAGGGATATGAGGCATAGAGAATCAATGGAGCCGTTCTCTGGCATCCAACCTGCTGCTTTTTTGTAATGGGGTTGTGGGAAGTGTCCCTGTTCTGCCGATCAGTGTGGGCCCCAGATGTCGGGCACCCACAATCAACAAGTTATCGCCTATCATGGAAAGAGTTGACCACTTGCTTTGACAGGACAACCCCTTTAACATAACTATGATGATGTACGTTAAAGAGCTGATTGATAAATTCGCCATTTTTGTCTGTGTATCCGGCCAGGCCATGTCCGCTGTTCTTTGCTGTGGTCCAGTCTTTGACAATGTGGGCTTGTCTCCAGATGGCTATCTTTACAAATGGTTGGACAACATCCTGGCCTGTCAGGACATGAGGGTAAGTAATCCTGATCCCGTGCAGGAGGAATGGCCCTCTCACTAATACCGGAGTATATGGATATACCGCTACATCATTAGATTGTCTCCTGGGGAGTCATGTCCTCTTGTTTGTTCATGAATTATAGGGCACTTGCTGAATTAATTCCCGTTTTTCTGTTTCTAGGTTCACCAGCTTGGCTGTGAAGTGGTCGTGTTGTTACTGGAACTGAACCCTGACCAAATTAATCTTTTTAACTGGGCCATCGATCGCTGCTACACGGGATCCTATCAGCTGGCCTCCGGGTGCTTCAAGGCTATCGCAACGGTTTGTGGAAACAGGTATCACAATATCATGCATAAAACATTGCATATAATGGATTCGTCGCTCCTAGTGATGCGAAACGCCTTACTGGCTGAATATTACTCACAAGCTTACCAAGTCTCCCGAGACGTCCAGGAGACTTATAGACAAAGGGGAGACTTCCCAGACTCACAGAAAAGTTGGCCGTCTAGGACTACCAGAACGTTCTCATTTTCTGACACCACTCTGCTCCTTCATTAGATGATAGGAGGTTATAAGTTCTGGAAGTGGCCATGGCCTTTTATAAGGGGATTGGACCATCCGTAAGAGTTTCCAGTAGTCCGCGGTGCACCACCAACCTTTGTCTCCTATTATGCTTTACTTATATAGCGCCGTAGATATATTATCATCACTGTCCCCAATGGGACTCACTAGCTAAATTCCCTATCAGTATGTCCTTGGAGTCTTTGGAAAGCAAAGGAAAATTGTCATGAGTATGCCACCATTAATACTACTATCTTAGCGGTAACATCCAGTGTGGGTTTTTTTTTTTTAAAGCACCAGAATCTGTATCGAAGGTTTACATTGCATGAAGTGAACTAACTCATCCGCTACGTCTGTATACCAAAAGAGCACAGAACAAATGGAGTAAACAAATACCACTATAGGAAGGATTAAATAAAATAACCTTTTTATCATAAAATCATTTAAAATTCATTACCTAATGTTAATTTTTAGTCAATTAAGGAGAAAAATAGGCAGGGCAATGCATCAAAATACTATACAGTACATCTCAATGCACATACTGGCAAACACCATTATAAAGGACTCTCCATACAAGTGTATGAAGACAAACTAAAGGGAAGTCAGAAAAATAGCAAGATAAAAGTGACAGTACACACAAAGGTGCCCGAATCGTTGCACAGTATAAAGTGCTTCCCCATTATAGAGGGAGACTCTCTGCGCCCATCAAACTGGACTGACGCGATACCTTTTAATGGCTAACTGAAAATATGGTAACAGATTGCAAGCTTTTGAGACTATTCAGGTCTCTTCATCAGTCATAGAACAACACAAAATCTGAAAAGTCAGATATTTATACACAACAAGACACAGAAAAAATGCAATACATAAGACAGGTGATGTAAAGCAGAACTATCCGTATGGGAGAGGGAGAAAACAGTGTTGGCTGTAAATATTGGAACAGTTCATAGATAAGGAATGTGAAAGTTTTATTGTCCTGTGATTGAGGTCTGGTCCATGGTTATGATGCCCCCACAGGGTATGAGGAGCATGTTCCTTAGTTGATATAGAAACATTTAAGTCCATGTGACACATTCATTCCTGCCAGGGCTGGTGGGGCACACTACATTAGATGAGGTGTTTTCAGCTGCATCACATCTAATGTAGTGTACTTATATAGGTACCAAGTGTCCAGCTGGTGGTATGCATGTGGGGAAGACAGGGCTAAAACTTAGAACAAGGATGAATTCTCATTGGCATACAATAAAAGAAAAAAAGAATAGATCTTACTTTGGCCAAACATTTTTGTCTCCCTGATCACAGCACCATGGACATGAAATTACTGGTATTAAAAGGTAACTTCAAATCTCAGAGAGACAGAATAATTTGGGAGTAAAAAACTTATAACAACCTTTAACACACTCAACAGGAATAAATGGGTCACATGGATTTATGTCTTTCTGTGTCAACTAAGAAATGTGCTTTTCAAAACATTTGGGGGCATCACAACCCAGACCAGACCTCAATCCTAGCACAATAAATCTCTCAGACTCCTTATCTATGAACTGTTCCAATATTTACAGCCACAACTGTTTCTCCCTCTCCCATATTGATAGTTCTGCTTCACCTCACTTGTCTTATGTGTAGCGTTATTCCTGTGTCCTGTTGAGCATAAATATGAGATTCTTCAGAATTTCTATTAGTCTATGCCTGATTAAGAGTCCTGAGTAGTCTCGAAAGCTTGCAGTTTACCATCTTTTCAGTTTGCCATTAAAAGGTATCAATCACTGAGGACTCTCAATTCTAAATATTTTTCTTGCATGTAAAGAGACATTCAGGGAACTACGACATGTGGGTAAGGAATGAAACCCTGCAGAAGCTTGAAGAAATAACACCCACTGGGCTATGTCTTGGCCCCCTTGATGGAGTAATAGATGCAAACTAGTTTTTGAAATACAAACCCCAGTATGTCCTGAGAGCTGAGATTTCAGGCCAGTAACATAAATCTACCCATTTTATAGCAGTTTTGTACCTCTGTACGGAACAAATTTGTTTTCACCTTGCATTGTCCCTGAAGAGAAAATTCACTTTGATGTCCTTTTCCACCCCTCTCTTTGTCTCCATCTGTGCATGTGCTGGTGAGGCCGGGGCACATTGTTATAGAAAAGGGTCAGGTTCCTATTTGGGAAGCTGATAGTTTGGATTTCCCAGTGACTGAGCGTTCCGGAGAGTCACAAGGAAGCCTAATCTGCCTCAGCTGACTTCCCCTTATCACTGGCTCCTAAAAGGCAGCTTGTCCGGCTATTAATATGCTGGAGGAATAATATTATTTCATGCGGTAAAATTCTCATAACGTAATCTAAAGGTCTCAGCAATACATTTCCCATAATAAGTCACAAGTGCTGCACACACAGATATTTAGTGACGTCTGTGTTTTCCATCTGAAGACTTTTCTTTCTGCTAGTGGGAAAACATTTCAGGCTGTGTTCACATACAGCATTTTTGCAGTGTTTTTTTTTTTTTTTTTTCTTTTTTTTTTTTATGAAAATTAAAAGCTGCTTTTTACAGTACCAGCAAAAGCTATAAGACTTCAGAAATCTCAAGCACATTCTTGTTTTTTTTTTTCTTTCAATTTGTTTTTTTATTAGGTATAAAACAAAGGATATAAACAGTAACATAAACAGTATCTGGGCAACTGTAATGGATATATATTTACCACAAGTATAAGTGTACATTTAGAAGAATAAACCATCAAGTTGCTCTTTGAGTATATATCAAAAATATAAAACAGTAACAAAAAAAAAACAGTATCTGAGTAACTATAATGAATATATGTTCGCAGCAGGTATATACATGCACCTAGAGGAAGAAACCGTCAAGTTGAACTGCAGCTTTTTGGAAATCTGCAGCATGTCAATCCTTTTGGCGTTTTTTGCAGTGTTTAGTCACCCAGAGAAAACGATGAGAAAGTGAAAAAGTACCGCAAAAAGTGCAACGGCATTTTTCATGGAGTTTTGATGAATAGAACTAATTTGATAAACCTGTACTGTAGACAAAGCACGCATGTGAACCATATCCAAAGAATGCCATGAAAACACTGATAAAAGAGTAGGTTTTGGCTACAGAAACAAAATGCAGCAAAAACAGCAGTTTGTTTAAAAAAAAAAAAACAGAAAAAACCCCACTGTGCGCTACGCACCCTCCTTGGATCCAGTGTGGAGTCTCCGCCACTACTACCAACAATGCCTTTACACTCGCTCTCTCTCGGTCCAGCACCGAGTCTCTCCTGCTGCTCTCAGTGCCTATTATTGTCTGCAGCGCTGATGTCACGTCGACAGCGCTACAACCAATTAGTGACCTCAGGAGCTCTGCCCAAGTAGATGGCCAGAGTCACTTGGAGCTGTTGAGCTCACTGATTGGCTGCAGTGCTGCCGATGTGAAGTCGGCGCTGCAGACAATAATAGACACTGAGAGCAGCAGCGGAGACTCTGCGCTGGACCTAGAGGGAGTGACTGTAAAAACACTTGAGTGGGGTTTTTTTTTTTACTATTTTAAACTACGCCCTGGGAAAATGGAAAACCCCTATAAAATATATATTCTCCTTCTGTGACTGAAGAAATGGTCCTACATCTCACTGACCTCTTCTTTCCAGATGCCCTATGATTCAGAAGGGCGTATCATTTGTTTGGGTGTTGTGTAATACGACATTGTATGGCTGGCAATAATATTTTACGATGGTGTTTCACTATTTTTCTTCGAAAAACTTTTGAAAAATGTGAACCTGCATCTATGTTTTCAACTCTGTCCTGACCAATACTATGAAATACAGGAGACAAATACTGATCGAACTCTGTACACCTATCCTATTAAGCAGAAAATGTGTAAAGTGAAGTCATACAATAACAAATGACGCCTGGCCACTTAACAAGGCGGGGTGCTTGGATGAGGATTAACGAACAGACATGAAAGCATTGATTTTATATAGTGTTCTTGTGTACAGACGCCTAATCCTTCTGAACTGTTTTATGGGCGATAGGGTCATACATTCCTCACTGGTGTTTGGCCTTCTACTACAATTCTATTGGCAGACCTCCTGGTCACACTAAGAAAACATAGTTTTCCAATCCCCAAGTAACTAGTGACCTAGTTGTGTTCAAGGTAACTGGCAAACAAAATTGAGGTAAAAAATAATAAGAAAAGAGGCCAGATAGGCGCTATAGACCAGACGGAGATGAGCACAGATGGCCATGAATGAACTTACAGATGTGTCAGTCCCTTATTTCTGTTCTACAATTTTTCATCTTACCAATTCAGTACGATGGCCGCGATTCATTAAGAATGGGGTGCGTACAGGAATAGGATGTGCCACATTTCTTAAGAGGCGCACTTCACTTAATGAAGGAGGCAGATCTTATTAGTAGGGTGCGCCTCCCCGGAAAGGTTACTCCAGTTGGGAACTGAACTGATATCTCCAGCGTAAGAAATATTGCTGAATTTGAAGGGCAAACATATCAACACCCCATCCCGCCCCAGCGCTGACTATTTTGGCGGAGTTGCCAAAAACTGGTGTGAAAATGCTAACAAGTCACACATTTTTTGCGCAGCTCTGTGACACTTGGATTGGGAGATCTGTGACCATTCTGAGCCCTTATATAATTTTAAGCTGTTTTCAAAATTAGTCTAAAGCATTTAGGAAAACAAGATCTCTCCATATCATGATTTCTAAGGTCAGGTCAATATTGCCCAGGTGTTATGCATAGGAGGTTCATGTGAAACAGTTGCAGAGCTGCTTTAGTTTTGTTTGTTGCTTTTAATTTTATCTGTTAACCTTTTTCTGGAAGTCTCTGAAAGGAATGGAAGCCAACAAGACTGTTTTCAGCTTGGAAGATTTCCCTGCTTGATGTCCAGATTAATTTACTTTGCCGAGGCCAAATTTCTAGAATTCTTCTGATTTTTTGCTGTTGTCTGTTGCTGCGCTATCCAAGAGTAAAACAGTGAAAACATCTTTATTACTGGGAAGTAAAAAATAAATTATAAAGATTATGGGATTTTTAGAATTTAGAAGATTAATGGGCCTCTCCCAAGGACAAGCTGTTCAGCCGCTAGGCATATGTAATATTTTATAATGTGTTTCATGGTATTATTATTTCACGGCAGCTGTTTCAAATTACTATTGGTATTATATTTTTTTTTTATTTATTTTCTACTTTTGTCTTTAGGAATTATCCATTTGACATTGTGACCTTGCTGAACCTGGTTCTGTTCAAGGCATCTGACACTAACCGTGAAATCTATGAAATATCAGTGCAGCTAATGCAAGTAAGTAGAGAAAGTTAGAGTCTCGTTCCTGGCCCCCTTGTGTCTTGTTCCTGGCCCTCTTGTGTCTCGTTTCTGGCCCCCTTGTGTCTCGTTCCTGGTCCCCTTGTGTCTTGTTCCTGGCCCCTTTTTTTGCTCTCGTTCCTGTCCCCCTTTTCTCTCGTTCCTGACCCCCTTTTCTGTCGTTCCTGGCCCCCTTTTCTCTCGTTCCTGACCCCCTTTTCTCTCGTTCCTGGCCCCCTTTTCTCTCGTTCTTGGCCCTCTTTTCTCTCGTTCCTAGCCCCCTTGTGTCTCCATCCTGCCCCATATGATCTCCCATCCTGGCCCCATGTGTCTCCATCCTGCCCCCATGCTCCATATGTCCTTCCATCCTGGCTCCATGTGTTTCTATCCTGCCCCCATATGATCTCTCATCCTACCCCCAAGCCCCATATTTTTTCCCATCCAAACCCCATGTGTCTCCATCCTGCTCCCAGTCCCCATATATCTTCCAATCCTGCCCCCAGGCCACATATGTCTTCCCGTCCTGCTCACAGGCCCCATATGTCTTCCCATCCTGTCCCCCAGGCCCATGTGATCTTCCATGATGGCCCCATATATCCTCCCATCCTGCCCCATATGACCTTCCATTCTGGACCCATACAAAAAAAATTTTTAATTTTTTTTACCTCATTACCTGGCCTCGGTCCAGTGGGTCCTCTCCCTCATCCATCTGAGGCGCTTATGCAGCGGTACATGACAGTAACGTCATATTCCGACGACATGATCGCCAACATCAGCTGCCGGCCTCTGATGGCTTCGGTGGCTTCCTTCACAGCTGTAGATTTTAACTGAACGTGTGTCCTGAGTTGGCTGTATTCCCCTCCAAACCGGGCCCACTCCTTGCCTGTGCACACTGAGCACCATCTGCCCGCAATGGCAGTAATACCCTGATGTCAGCCCTGGATGTCATACCAACAGTCTTTAGAACCTCTATCCTCATACTAATACCTAATACTGTGACCACCATCCTTTATTTTTTTTTATGTTCATGGCAGAAAGATTTTGCAGGCATGTTAGAAATTTCCTTCTGCAATATTGCACTTTATTACTCAGAGGAGAAAGTGCGTACTTATTATTGGGTTCGATTACATGGCTGCTATGGAGCCATAAGAGCGAGGGGTCTTTGGTTGTTCCATTGGTTTGGTTCTGAAAAGTTCCTTCTCCACAAAAACTGCATTGTTCACAACTCAGACGCACAAAGAGGACTTAAAAATCCTCCAGAAAATTGAAAAAAAATCAGAGAAAAAAGCAGAGATGGTTACCTGCTGAAGCCTCCAAACAAATGCACCAGCAGGGCGCATCGGACCCGATTAATGATGGCAACAACACAGGTGCAAAAAATACCGATGAAACAACCACTTTCAATCCAGTATTGGTTGTTTGGCATTAGTTCACAACTGAGAAGGTGAAAACTTAGACCAAGAGTGAGGAGGGGAAAAATCCTCGTGCTTTTGTCCTAGGTGGAAAAATTCAGAAGTATGATAGGATTTGCTCCATGTTCCAGTAGATATTCGCTTGCCTGTTGTAGGTGCTTTTTGTAGTTGGCAGAGGTTAACATAGACTTTTGTTTATGGTCGCAGTTATGCAGCTGCAATGCACTTTGTATTTTGACTTTTTTATAGCAGTGAGGATTTTACATCACCTACAGTAAAAGCATATCCCTAGAAAATGTCATCACTTTTATATCGGTGTGGGTCTAACATCTGGACTCCCTGAGAATGAAGAGGAGCAGCGCTTCTGTAGTTTTTCCCCGGCACAGCTAAATGACCTGGAGCAGCACAGTTCAGGAAACAAATTAGGGGACACAGTACTAAATTTTCTCTGTTCCTGGCCACCCGACTATGCAGGGAACTGAAGCTACCCCGATTCACTTGAGTAAGACTGAACTACAATTTCAAGCAAAGTTTGGAGATTAGGATTGGATGCAGTGGATCGATGAGGGTCCTAAAGATTGTATCTCCACTGATCACAAACTTATGGCATATTCTATGCTATTGGGTCAAGTATCCTTTAGGTGCCCACGACCCTGTCGTTGGTGCACTGGCCGTCCTTCCTTGACCAATTTTGATAGTTACTAGCCACTGCATACCATGGACACGCTATAAGACCTGCCGTTTCGGAGATGCTCCGACCCAGTTGTCTAGCTATCACAATTTCACACAGTTAGTCTGGCTCAAATCTTTACACTTGATCTTTATTTCATGTGAAGATCCTCAATGTTATCCCCTATTTCCAGCAGTACCAGCGGATTGGTGTATGTACTGCACTGTTGGAAGTCCATCATATCAGAATTACTCCATAAAATTAGAAGTTAGTTAATAAAATGTTATGTGAACCATTCTGGGCTCTACGCACTCTACGGTGTCACCATGCTACTTAGAATAAGCAAAATTGAATAGACCGTAAAAACCTAGTGGGAAAAAAATGAGCGAAAATGTGACGGAGAAATTCTAAAACAAGTATTTAGACGTTTCATGGATCTTTAAAAATGGCCATCTAAACGCCTTACAGCATAATAGTCCCATTGATAATAAAAGTATCATTACTGAACGTTTAGGAAATACTTTTGTAAGACCCCAAGTCCTGTTTTCCAACTGTGATAATCCTCCAACCACATAAACAGCTATTGGGAAAGTTGGATGGAATCTTTGTCGTAAAGCACAATGTGCTGCTGGATTTCCATGGTGTAACGTATGCAGATGTAACCGTCTATCACTGGCCACAACTATTCATGATACAACAGGGTAGATTTGGTTTTCTGGTGAAGATATTTATGGAACAACACTAACGCACCTCTACTTCATCTGTATGATTTTAAGGGCTGTCAAGATAATGTTTGATTTTTTTTTTTCTTCAACCAAGGTCCTTGAGGGAAAGCTGTTTGTATATTCTAAGAAAGTGGCGGAGCAGAAGCCTGGAAGTATCCTGTATGGGACGCATGGCATTTTGCCTCCTTTGTATAGTGTTTCATTAATCCGGTTATCTAACGAGCTGGCACGGATGTATCCTGAGCTGACTCTGCCCTTGTTTTCAGGTAATACCTAACCATTAGACGACTAGACTGCTAATATCTGTGTGGTCCAGATTTTCTTTCTGTAGAGAATCAAAACTGCTTAAAGGGGGTTGTAAAATATTTTTAGACATACTCGCCTTACTTAGCTTCCTCGGATCCAGTACAGGCCACTCTGGAGCTTTTTCTGGCTCTGGAAGCAGTGTCTACCCCCTTAAGTCACAGCACCATCTATAGCAGTCAAGTGACTAGAAGAGCGCTTCATGGGAGACCAATAGCGCGCTGTTCTAGTCACCTGACCGCTGCAGACAGTTATGGGCTGCAGTGGTGTTGTGACTTCTGGATGGCACAGTCAGTTCTTCTGGAGCTAATGGAAACCTCCAGAACGATCTGCGCTGGATCCACATGGCTTTGGAAGGTGAATATGATATGTAATCAATCCATGCCTTAAAAGTATGTACAGTATGTTGCTGTCGGACAACCCCTTTAACGTCCTTTGTCATATAGAGAATTGATTTACCTTCGTACCCGAAATGGAAAATCTCATGTCCCCCAATTATCAGGTCTTTAATAGCATTGGTCTTCTCATTTGGGCAATTTTAGTGTAGGGTGGGAGTCGGACTGTAACCCCTGCAGAAACAATAGCAACATCCTGGGTTCAAATCCAATCAAGGACAATCTCTACATGGAGTTTGCTTGGTCTCTTAATGTCTGGGTGAATTTTCTTCCCCTTCCAAAAACATAGGAGAATGATATGCACATGTTTAGTATTTGCACCATTTTTTCTTCCACAAAAAAACAGAAAAAACCCTGAATGAAATACGTGATTTTTAGTGTTCATTATTTTGTGCATTTTTTTCCACATTCGTTTGGATGAAAAATGCTGAAAAAAAACTTCTAATACAATTGACAAAAGCAGATTTCAAAAACTCTTTGAAGGTTCAAACCTGCAAGGAAAAACTAAGCAGCGTGTGCATGGGATGTCAGAAATCTCATCCACTTTGCTGGTACTGTAAAACGCAGCATAAAACGCAAAAAAAGCGACATAAAAGCAACTTGTGAACAAGCCCTAATAAGTTAGTGGACTTCCTATGAAATGGGTATGTGTAGTTTTTACCTAAGCAAATTAGATTGTGATCCTCATTAGTGATTGACTGGGGTGAATTATTACCTCATTTGGAGTTATCCCAAAAACCTATCCCCAGGATAAATATTGGATGTGTGTTCACTGGGGGTCTGCGTGCTACTTACATCTACGACCATCACCCCCTGACGGCACCACACGTCTTATCACCACTTTATTTCTTATGTCCTTTTCTGGAAATCATTTTTCATGTACATTGTTATGATTTCCAGGAAAGGCGGCGTTCATTGCCTCCTAATGAGGGGATTGTAAAGGAGCCAAATGATATAGGCTGCTTAAAAGCTAGCATCCATTACCCACATCCATATTCCTCTGAAGTAGAGTATGAAAAAGTATATCTGTGGTACAAATTATTTCCTAGAAAAGTGTTTTATGTTGTCTTGTAAATGGGGATTCTGTAAATGAGATTTTTGGATTTCTGAATCTCTAGGCCGCCCCTATAGTTTACTCAATCTGTTACTTATTAGTCCTCTTGGTATCACTTTTATGCTTCTGTTTATACTTTATTGTATATTCTTGATGTAGGGATAATCACTATATCCTGTAATGACTTTCTGCTAGGTTTGTACACATAGCTGCAGTGTAAAGCATGAGGGAGGGATCGAGCAGCTGGAATTAATGAGAAGCCAATAAAGGGCCCCAAACACATTAAAGTTGTCCAAACCCATTGATATCTGTGAGTTTAGCTGACAGTCTAATGTATATGAGGGCTTCCCGACTCTCCCCCATACAGATGATGATGATGGAGGATTTCCAACAGTCGATCCTTTTGTTCTCTGGGAGATATGCCATTACCAGGAGAGCCTCTCAGCGACTCTCTCATAGAAACCAAAAGGACGCTAGACTGGACCGAGCATTTCTTTGTATGGCGGGGTCGAGAGAGATAACATAACACAACATTATGTTATGGCAGCCTAAATGCTTTATCAAGCAGTGGTTCTCTGGGTCACGAGACCCCCATACTGCCACAGTTTTGATCCCACCACAGGATAGATGCACTCCTCTAATACATGAGTACTGTTCAGTCTCACTACGACATCTTGGGGTCGGCACCCCACTGTGTCTGCTCTCATGGATGATCAGAGACCTTCTGGTAGGGGTCTCCCCCAAACCACCATGATCAACAAGGCTTTTAAGGGGATATAACAAATGAAAAATAGTTTTAAAGTTTGATTATATTTCAAATTTGGATATATATGAAAAAAACATCACTTCATGATGCCATGGGTATGTCGCCCTAATACTCTATTACTTGTTAATACCAACAGAAATAAGCCAGCGATTCCCAACCACTCATCCTAATGGACGCCAGATCATGCTCACCTACTTACTGCCTTGGCTACATAACATTGAGCTGGTGGACAGTAGACTTCTTCTTCCAGACTCCAGCCCCAGCACCCCCGAAGAAGCCACCGACAGAGATGGAGAACCAGTTAGCACCTCTGGACTCAAAGGAAATGGATGGGGCTCTCCAGAGGCCACCTCCCTAGTTCTTAATAACCTCATGTACATGACGGCAAAGGTAATAATTGTCTCCCATGGCGCCTGGCACTTACACATACCATCCTCTTGGAGTCACCCATTCTCTTTTTCTGCCTGAGACTCGCCATAATAGGTTGTAGATGTGCCTTTTTAGGAGACCTCAGAGAGTGTATGTGAAATGAGAATTGTTTTAAAGGGGCTGTATGTACGGCTAAGTGTAGTTTTTTCCATTTGATGTTACAGCATGTGTAATTCATGACGAGATGTGGCGTTCCTGTTCGACAGCCGCAACACATGTGAGGATTGCCTGATAAACAGGAAATCCCTCGTGTGTTATGGCGACATGCAGGTGCGGGGACTCGAATATATATTTTTTAAGCACACCGAAGATGATCTATTAGTACATGAGCGTGCTCGGAGAACACCTTAATCCAGCATGTACAGACATAACAGACGTTTGGTGAGCCAGGTATTAGGGAGGTGTTGGGTTTTTTTTTGTGGTGAGGTCTCCATGACATCATTGCACCTGACAGAACCTTATTGACGTGTTTTTCAGGCTTTGGGCCTGTACCTTGAAATTGACCATATGTCGGCCTAGTAGTAAGAGATGAAAACGTGTTTTACTATGTTAATGTCTACAAATGGTCCTGAACATAGAGAAGACAACCCCTTCAATATGTGAACACTGTTTTTTGAGAAGAGGTTTAATATGGGAGCAACCTGGCTCCTTAAACCCTCCAGAAAACAGTCACGATGCACATGGACGAAGGTAGCCATTTATCACATTGGAAACCACCATCTGCCAAATGACTGTTGCGTCCCAAGTGCGGGACCCACCTGCGTAACTTGTATTTCCTGCGATTTCTGCCCTAAAACACACGTTTTGAACAAGTCTAATTGTTGCGTGCTGTAAGCTTTGAATCTTAATGCAATTCTGTTTGTGATGTATCTTGGGCAGTATGCGGATGAGGTGCCGGGCCAGGAGGTGGAAAATGCTTGGAATGCCTTGGCCAATAATGAGAAGTGGAGCAACAACCTTCGGATAACTCTACAGTTCCTAATTAGCCTGTGCGGGGTCAGCAGTGATACCACCCTACTGCCTTATGTAAGACGATAAACATTTCTATCTACCTACATGTAAGATATATATGTATAAATAAGTGAGCTTCTCCTGAATCCTATGTCTACCTAATTAACTGGAGGGTCATTTATTCTGAAATTGGACCAAAAATAACCATTGGAAACCTTTTTTACTTGGCAGAGACGTCTTGACTAACACCACACTGACTTTTGCAAACCTGCAACATTGATGGATAAAGGTGGCAATAAGCTTCTTGTTTTTCTAGAAACGCTAAGAAGCCCTGACCTGTTATTATCTTAAGATCCAAACTCAGTCCCTGTGCCACATCTGCCCCTATCTGGCCTTATGGGTATTAGGACTCTACATGAAGATCCATATTGGATCATGTATATCCTGCCCAGAGTGGTTTGGTAGCTCCCCCGCTCACTTTTTATCTTCCCATGGTGTGACAGCATTAGTGGAAAGTCCTTCAAAGTTTAAAGTTTTAGGTCCTAGTTCAAGTCATAGCTTTAAAAAGTTAAGTCAATTCTGATTTCTGTAAAGCTCTTTTAGGTAACGTTCACATTTGCGTTGTTGGGCGCAGCGTCGTCGACGGATACCGACGCATGCGTCATGCGCCCCTATCTTTAACATGGGGGCGCATGGACATGCGCCGGTATGCGTTGTCAAGCGTTTTATGACGCATGAGTCATTTGGGCACAACAGTCAGGCCGCAGCCGACGCTACATGATGCAGTTTTTTGAGCGTCAAATTTCATGTAAACGTCGGACGCATGCGTCACAAAACGCTGCGTTGTGCATGCGTTTTGCGTTGCGTCGCCGACGCTGCGCCCAACAACGCAAATGTGAACGTAGCCTTATGTAGGAGCCCTTGCGTCCATATAGCAGCCAAGTTGGACAAGCTTATGTAACTTTACCGTGAGATTCAACTCCTGTGGACCTGAATTTTGGCATATTTTAGATTAGAAAATAGTAAACTACATTTGCTATGAATTAGAACTTTAAAGGGAAACGCTAGGTATACTGCCTGTGGCGGTGCAGTCTGCTACTTCCCGTGTGCCTTAGACCTGTATACTGGTCTCTCTTGTATTTTGCTCACAATTTAGAATAATCTATATGACTGTAGGGTCTGATGTCCTATAACTGCCTCTTGAAGGCAATATGGGACCATCAGAGCTGTGCTCTTCTGAGAGTGATTATTACATTTAAGATGGTGGATGAAGGTTGGAATGATTTCTCAGGAAAAAAAAGGAAAGGAAGAATAGGAACAATTTTGTCTGTCGGCTAAAGTTGTCTTGACTATGGACGTGATTTGAAAGGGGCTGTCTAGGATAGTATGAAAGTTGCCTAACAGCAAGCAATGTGATAACGTAATAGAATAACCATAACACACTGCTCAATGTACTGCCATTCCAGACCTTTATTCCAGTAGTGAGCCTGAAGAAGCGTGTACTCATGCGAAACAGCTGTTGCTCATTTTACTGATGTCTGTGATCTTGTGACCAAAAATTGCCACTGGAGAATGCCATCTTTTGCTCTCCTCTCAATTCTCGTGATCCTTTACAAGTACCAAGCTGAACACCACAAGATATGGCTATTATGATATGGATATTTTATGTTTGCTTCTATTTTTTCCTTGCAAATGGGTGTGGTGGTAGTTCCAGCAGCCTTTTTGTTCTTTAGTATTTATGCAGTTTATTCCATAAGTACCTGCCATTCCTGCAGCTAGTCATGAGCCATACATCATTCACATGACCGCTGCAGCCAAACACTGGTCAGGGGTTATATATGTCATTTTAATTGCTAAATCCATAGATTGGCTGCAGGGGTTTGGTGAATGATGTACCTGACCAGCTGCTTCACTAGCAATGATTACATGAGAAGTGGAGGAGCACTGGGGGCAGGGTGGATTGGGAAGTTATGATTATCTTGACGTTACCTGGTAAAATCCTGGTCATCTCCTTTAATTTTCATTCTCTTATTTTTTTTAATTCCAAAAAGAATATAAATAGTTCTCTATAGAAACATTTTATTTCTCACTCTCCAGATCAAAAAAGTGGCAATCTACTTGTGTAGAAATAATACCATCCAGACGATGGAGGAGCTTCTCTTTGAGCTTCAGCAGACCGATCCTGTTAACCCCATAGTTCAACATTGTGATAACCCCCCCTTCTACCGCTTTACCGCCAGCAACAAGGCCTCCGCGGCTCCTTCTGGTAAGAATGAATATGTTTTGATCTGGGATTTTTAAGTCAGATTTTTTTTTTTTTTCAGCTCCTTCACGCGCTTTTAGCTTTTAACTATAAAGTACTCTGTAGCACAAGGGAATGATTCTGATCTAAGAAGCAGAAGAAAGTCTCCTTCTTTGAAGGATTTTAGCCTTGTTCAGATACTGTTCGGCATATTTGCTCTGGGAAATTCAACTCTTTCTCTTTTCCAACACATACAAGCAGTTTTATAGAAATTCTACAAAGAAGATTAGTAGTTTGACACCGTTTTTTGAGGAACTTGGCTGTCTAAACCACGTTTCTCCTCGAAGATCAAGGGAAGATAAGAAGGAAGCTCTTTCTACTGATTAAACATGATATTGCTACAGCAGATCAGTACACGTCTAAGCCCAAATCACTTCCTGATTTCTGAGCACCAGGAATAAAATATATCGCCACTAAGAACACACAGAACGTTTTGTCACTTGCCATTTGGAGAGAATATGTATAGAAAACTGAATGTGAACATTTTGAGCATTAGGGTCAAACCTTATTCATACATCAATGATTTTTTTTTCTACATCCGCTAAAAATAATGTGATTACCACTTGTTTTTTGCGTTTCTTTTAATCATCCATTTGTATCGTCTATAAACTAAAAAGCTGGAGGTTTCCTATGTTTTTCATACACGTTTTAATATGTATGCTAACTACCTTCCTGTTATACCAATCGTCGACAGGTTTAATTCACCTGTTCCAAGTCAGCAGAGCAGCTTCTTCTTCTCCCGAGTTGGCAAAGTGTAACTGCGAATGTCATCCTGATTGACTGCTCTATCGACGGAGTGTGTCTGTGAACGTCATGCTGATTGACTGCTCTATCGACGGGGTGTGTCTGAACGTCATGCTGATTGACTGCTCTATCGACCGGTTGTGTCTGTGAGCGTCATGCTGATTGACTGCTCTATCGACGGGGTGTGTCTGTGAACGTCATGCTGATTGACTGCTCTATCGACTGAATGTGTCTGTGACCGTCATGCTGATTGACTGCTCTATTGACGGGATGTGCTGTGAACGTCATGCTGATTGACTGCTCTATCAACGGGGTGTGTCTGAACGTCATGCTGATTGACTGCTCTATCAACGGGAGGTGTCTGTGAACATCATTCTGATTGACTGCCAGCTTCCCGCAGTTATGCCCCTTCAACAGAGCAGAGAGGAAGAGAAGCCTCTGTTCAGTCGATGTCACGCCCGCAGAAACTGCAGAATTCCACGCTCTTCTTTTGATCAGCCGGGCTGCCGCGGCACCATCATTGCGGCATGACGCACACAGCGTCACACCAGTCCAGCTAATCAAAACAAGGGTCGGGAATGCCGGGAGGTAAAACGAGTCATAGGCTTTTCATCAAGAGATCGGCTTACCGGTTAGATCAGTAATCTCTGGGGTCCTACAAATCGATTTTTCCCAAATCTACTTCTAATGGTTGTTTTTGTTGATTTACAGGGACCACCTCCAGTAGTAACACTGTTGTTGCAGGACAAGATGGATTCCCTGATCTAGACGACAGCAGGGGAGCTAAAGACTCAGATGACAGGTGGGCAACCTAAATTATATTTTCCGTATTATTATTATTTTGGTGTTAATCCACTTTTATTGCCCCCTTCTTCCATGAGTGTCCCCAGCGCTTCAGACTTTGTTTCTTCACATGAATTATTCAGTATTTCTTAGCATGCAATGATTGCACAGCCTCAAACCCTTGCTCAAGCCATCTCGCTTCCTGTATATTATAAATTATTTCATGTCCAGATGTTTTATTAATTCGGTTAATTTAAAATAGAAGTAAGGAAGTGAATAATGATTTTTGTGATGCAAGACCTTATCGGTGCTTGTCCGATGCTTCCTGTTTCTCCATCACTTTCAATTGTATAAATCCCTCTCTGGGTGGTGGCGGTTTTTGTGGTTGCCATTTTTTTTTTCAAGGGATTTTGCAGGACCTAAACGTTAAGGGTCTTTTGATACACATTTTTTGTATTATTATTTGCTTATATGGAGAGAATCATTTTATGTTACAAAAACAGAGTATTAACCTCAACCTCCCATAAAAAACGCCTTGTGCAAAAGCAAAGTACAATATGTGCTCTCATTTTGGAAGGAACAAATCTACATGCAAAATGTACATAGATGCATGAAGACTGAGGTTTTTTGAGCAAATCTGCTTCAAAATGCACCTGAAAAACCTTTCAAACCGCTTCAAACCGAGCAATGTCTGTTATAATTTCAAAAAAATGCACAAAAGGTACTGAAAGAGTCTTCCTATTCATTCCAATTGTAAAACCAGTTCAGTGTATTAAACATTTTTTTCTCCTTCAAGTTTAGAAGGAAAAAAAACAGTCTAGAGGGAACTATAAAGAAGAGTGCGTGTGTTTTTTTTGAAGTGGCTCCTCATGGGATAGGCTCCAAACTAGGCACTGTCCAATCAAATGGCTTCAAACAACGCTTCCAGAAAAAAAGTACAAAAGTGTTAGTGCACACAGAGTTTTTTGGGCAGAAACTGATCAGAAAATCTTCAAATTCTACTCAACAGCTTCTCAAAACTTGGAGGCTCTGCTCCGAAAACTGCAAAAAAAAAAATTCCAAAAACTCTTCAGGAAGCTAAAAACTCCCCAGAGAAGGAGAGTTTCCTGAAGTGGTTTCCACTAGAAAACTCGTCATTTTTGACCGCCTCCAAAAAAAAGCTCAATATGTGTATGCTCCTATTCCAAAATAATTACAGTTCTGCCCTATCCTTCATCCTCTTCTTCCAGATGCCCCCCGTATTTCGCAAATTTGGGAAACCACATAACCATTATTGGCACATTTACCGACAGGATGTCGGGGTTGGCGGCCTAGCAAGCTCTGCCGACCCTTTTTTATACTTGAACATTGTCTGATCCATATGGACAGCAGTGCCTGGTACCTGAGTGGAGACTAAGCGGCAGTACCAGGCGGGGCCACACCTTGGCTTATGGCGCTGTGCTCCTGGAAACAATGAAGAAGAAAATGATCACCATGGTTCCTTCATCTTGTGTGTCGGACCTCAGTCAGCTAAGCATTGATAGACTATTTTATGGAAAGAACATTAACATTTAGCTCCTGGAAGTCCTCTCGAGTGGCTTTGTAGATATATTCTGTTGCATAAACACTGACTAATCTCAGGAAAATTAGCGGTGTGTGTGTATATATATGTTTTTCCTACCACCAATGTTTGTGTTTGTAATTAGAATTACAAATTACATCCTGGAAACGGTTTATATAATGGGATCTTTATCGTTTGTGTTTCTCATCCGGACCATAAATGGTAGCAATCACTTAGGCTCTCAGAATACATTTTTGCTCAGAAATATTTCTGTATAAATATTATAGTTTCTTATCACATTGGAAAAGCCGAACGGCCGATGATTCATATAAACAGATCTCATCTGGCACTGAATGGTGATGAGGTCTGCTGGCGTTCGGTAACGGATGGCTGATCTGTATATATACTCTGTAGATAAAGGTATCGGGACACCTACACGTTACACTTCTCGGGAGCTTTTATGACCTCCTGTTCTAAGTCCACAGACATTAATACGGAGCTGGTTCCCCCATAACCGTTTCCGCACTTTGTTTAACATTGGTGATTCCTGTCACTCCCATTGATTACAATGGTAACGGACGGTGTCTATACATTGAGAAGAGAATACAACCAATGGAAGTTTTGTAGGCTTTTTGAGTGGAAGACAAAACTTTATCTTGTATTAGAAACAATTGCACAAATATTCAATCCTGCGTCATTTTTATTATTTTCTTTAGGTTTGGGAATGTCATCCGCGCTCATACAAGGCTGGAGTCCAGGTACAGCAACAGCTCGGGAGGATCCTATGACGATGATAAAAGTAAGTACAACTTTTTTTTTCATTAATTTTTTTGGTTATTTGGCCTTTTTATTTTTTTGAATATATCATAAATGTATGATAGATGGATCCCTCTAGAGAATGTTACAAGATGCCAGTCTTGGTGTGGCCGTGTATGTGCAGCACCCTTGGGTTTTGATGTTCTATACATTATTCTAATAGTCCTTTATCAACGATGTTCTCATTCTAAGGAAAGAAACAGACGGCCGTATAACTGGGACGGGGACCGCAACACAATGCTCGGACTGACCGGTGGCTCTCCCAACCCAAGAGTGACAGCTGCATAGAAATACATGTTGTCACTCTCAGGTCAAGAGCCGCCGGCCAGTCCGAGCATTGCATTGCGGTCCCCGTCCCAGTTACACAGCCGTCTGATTGTTCACTTAGGCTAGTCTTCTCGTGCTAGCACATTCTATACTGTTGGTAAAGCTACCGTTGGGCTATATTCACACATTGTGGTTTTTTTTTGTTGCTTTTTTAATGTAAATTAAAAGCTGCTTTCTCCATGATTTCAGAAATCTCATGCACACAATTCTTTCAGTGTTTTTGCAGCATTTGTTCACCCATAGAAAATAATGAGAAAATGAAAAAACGCTGTTTTTTTTTGGTAAATAAAAATATTAAACATGTACTGTAGACAAATCACACATGTAATCCACACCCAAAAAAACATCAGAAACGCTGCGAAAATGCTGAAAAACGGACTTCTTGAACTCAACGTTTTTCCTGCTAAGAGAACAGATTTTGGCTGCAAAAATGCTGCATGTGAACATAGCCCTACTGTCTACATTTGTTTTATTCACATATATAATCATCTAGTTATATCCCGACTGTTGTAACTTTTCTAGATGACCCAGTGTCTCCTTATATCAGCTGGATGTTAAATATAGTAGAGAGTAACCAGCCGCAGCCGCTGCCCATGCCCTGCAATGGCGGATGTTGGGCGCCACTCGTAGACTATCTCCCTGAAACTATTACCCCACGTGGACCTCTGCATAGGTGAGGAGCAGATTAGTTGTCGTCAGCTAATGTGTCAAATGATGAACGGTATTTTTTATTTCTAAACGATGTTCATTTAGTATTGTATGATTCCTTCTCCTTAATCTACATGTTTGCCCTTATTAATACTAAAACATTATTCTGTACATGTAAATATAACGCAGGGCGGTATTTTTTATTTTTGTTGCATAAATAATATTTGGACCCTATAAGCGTCCTCCTCTATAAGTATCGTTTAGACGCAATACACACAGCGCTGTTTCAGTCTAATTTTCAACATTACCCCTGTCCTAATCTTCTACTTAGTATATGTTTAATGAAAGTCGCACCATTACACTGTGCATTGGACGACATGAATATCATCTTTATCCTCCATTAAAGAGTGCCAAATTCTTTCAACATTTGTATTTACTGGGTAGGATCCTATCCGAGCACCACAGAGCCTGATGGTATTCGTGATGAATAAGTATCTGCCTGTATTTCTCAGCATTGAGATTAATCTTGACCAAATGCACAACTTCATTTGCCGAAATGCGGCCTCAAACTTGCAAGGAGCCTCCACCATGCTTCATTGTTGCCTGCAGACACATTACTATATCGCTATCTATCCCTTTGGCAAACAAACTGCCTTCTGTTACAGCCAACTATTTCACATTTTGACTCATAAGTCCAGAACACCTGCTGCCATTTTTCTACACCTTATGTTTTCATGCCATAGTTGAGTCACTTGGCCTTGTTTCCATGTCAAAAGTATGGCTTTTTGGCCACCATTCTTCCATGAAGACCACTTCTAGCCAGACTTCTCTGAACAGTAGATGGGTGTTCCACTGGTTGTTGCCAGTTCTTTCCTGATGGCACTGCTGGAAATCTTCAGTTTCATTGGGAAGTAAGAATGTGTTATCTTTCATCTGTTGCACTAAGTTTCTTCGGCTGGCCACTGTGTCTATGGTCTTCAACGTTGCCCATTTCTTGATGCTCACTCAAGAGCTTGAACAGCGTATATTGAAACCCCAGACTGCTTGGAAATCTTTGCCTGGGAGAGGCCTTGCTAATGTAGTATAACTACCTTGTGTCTTGTTGCTGTGCCTAATCTTGCCATGGTTTATGGCCTGTGACATGAAACACTCTTCCACAACCTCACCTTTTCGTAACAGAGTTTTTCTGCTCCTCACCCAGTTTTAAGCCTCCTACACAGCTGTTCCTGTCGATGACTGTGTATCAGCCTAGATATGAAAATGATGATCATTATCATTTGTTTTGTATAACTGGTTACTATAATCCTACAAGAACCCCTGTCTTTGTGCATGTGTACCTACAATAATTGATGCTGCTTTAAAGGTAAAGGGTGGTCACACCAAATAATGATTTGATTTTGATTTCTCTTTTGTTCACTCACTTTGCATTTTATTAATTGATAAAAAATAGAGGCTGGACAGACATCTGTCTCGGATGATTTCGTGAATCCTGATTTTAGCAGGGGGCTGGACACGATGACCCAAGAGGTCCCTTCCAACTCTAACATTCTATGATTTTAAATAAACTATTGACACTTCTCATTTTGGAAATCTTCTTATCTTGCACCATTTTTGCAACACCTGCCTAAAACTTTTGCCCAGTACTGTATATGTGACAGAGGCTTTATATATTGGTCTCCTTTTACTTTATGAAGTATTCCTGGAGGTTATAGGTCTTTTTAAGGCAATAGTCTGATAAGGGCTTATGTAATACCAAATTAGGCAAAATCAAAGGTAAAAAAAAAATCCCATTTACCACCGAACGCTTTTCTTAGGCTAGGTTCACATTGCGTTAGGGCAATCCGTTTAGCGCTAGCGGATTGCGCTAACGCAATGTTTATTTAGGGGCCGTGTTTGGGGTCGCGTTAACGTCCCCACTCTCGCAGATCCCCGATCTGCGAGAGCGGGGAACGGACCTCGGGCGCGCCGCGGACGCTGCAAGCAGCGTCCGAGGCGCGTCACAGAAGAACGGCACATCACTAGCGCGAGCCGAAAAAGGCACGCGCTAGTGATGCGCTGCAGGAGACATTTACATTGCTGTCAATGGGCATGCTAACGGACCCGTTGCACGGCGTTAATTGCGACATTTTCGCCGTGCAACGCTGTCCGTTAGCGTGCACACATTAACGCAATGTGAACCCAGCCTTACCCTTTTTATTCTCCTGACGTTGGCCCGCTGGTGGAGGACATGTGGTCATGTGCTGACAGTAGAAGTGAGTTGTGGTCTCGCTCTTATCTGCAGCAGGTTTCGCAATAGACCCAACGTCAGGAATCCAGATTTCAGACCCCAAGTAACAGCGCACAGGAAACGTCTGATGGTAGCGCCGTGATAAGCCGGTCTTGGTAGTTCTTGGCTTCGTGCACAGACTGCCCACGGGAGCTCGCTCTTATCAGTGCCGACATTTTTTTGCATTACTTTCACCATTCGTGTTGAAAGAGACAAAATGCAGACATGTACCGTCTGTTCTACATGAAAGCTACAAGGAAACTTCAGATCTTCGTTTCTGAGAGCATCTAAGAAACCGTATTATCAAAGATTATATTTTTGAAGATCTGTCTTGTAGAGAAACCTATTAAACGTTATTGAAAAAAAAAAAAATAGTTGAATCTCATTTCTTATTATCTTTTTTTTTTCTTTTTTGCACAGGTGTAATATTGCGGTGATATTCATGACAGAAATGGTGGTGGATCACAGTGTGAGAGAAGACTGGGCCCTTCACCTTCCTCTGCTGCTGCACGCTCTCTTCTTAGGCAAGTACCATTTCTTGGTGTTGAGATGCTTTCTGAGGGTGTCGTTGCCTTGGGCCTTCTTGATGCCGCCGGCTATCTTCTGGGGTGACCTGTTTTTGTGGATATTTATTAAATTTAGGCCAAATTTTTTAAAAGGAACCTGTCAGGAGATTTACGCTGCCCAAACTGTGGTCATCATAAATGTAGGATTGCAGCCTGGTATATTATTCTCTACAACACTCCGGCATTCCAGAGAAAGTACACCTTCATATTCCGGCCGGGGACCATAGCCGGAGATGAGACTAGTCCTTCCGGCTTTTCCCAGTGCTTCTGTGGGTGAATGACCAGTCTCTCCCCATGTACATCCAACCTATCAATCATCTGCAAATACCGCAGCATTTTGGAGAATAATATACCTGACTGTAATCGCCTGACTAGTTCCCTTTAAGAGTTAAAGAGGTATTCACTTTTTTATTTCATGAACTGAGGACATATTACTAGAATAGGCCATCACTTATAGGTGGTTTACATCCGATTTAAAAAAAAAAAAAAACATACACTCCTTACTACTATACTGATCCTGACTGTGTAATACAGGGGTGTCAAACTGCATTCCTCGAGGGCCTCAAACCATGCGTGTTTTCAAGATTTCCATAGCATTACACAAGGTGCAGGAATCATTATCTGTGCAGGTGGTTAAATTATCACCTGTGCAATACAAGGAAATCCTGAAAACATGACCTGTTTGCGGCCCTCGAGGAATGCAGTTTGACACCCCTGGTGTAATACATCCCAGAACAGAATACATAGAGATTATTATTATGCATTGCGCCATCATATTCTACAGACTTGCATACATTATTCTTATTGCTGTCCCCATTGGGGCTCACAATCTAAATTCCCCCATCATTATGTCTTTGGAATGTGGGAGGAAACCGGAGAACCCAGAGGAAACCCACGAAAACACAGGGAGAACATACAGACTCCTTGCAGATGTTGTCCTTGATGGAGTTTTAACCCAGAACCTCAGCGCTAGAAAGCAACCGTGCTAACCACTGAACCACCGTACTGGCCATCCACACGTATGACCGCTACTGCCAATCACTGGCCACGACACCTCTGTGAAGAGGGAAAGCTGTGAATGGCAATCACTACGGCAGCCCCTTCATCCTCAGGATTGGTGGGGGTCTCGGAGATCAAACCTTCAGTAATCAGTAAGTGATGGCACAGGCTAGCAATGTGCCACCACTTACAAGGTAACCTGCACTTCATGGTGACATAGCTGATTCTTAGATGACAGTGGGGAGGATGTAGTTTTAGAATATAAGAAAAATATCACCGCTTCGTTCTAGCGACCCTGCCACGTCCTGTCCACAGGGTGAGACTTTGCCGCTCGACCCGATTTACGTCAATGAGCTGAGCTGCAATAGCAGACACAACCTGTAGATTAATGTGAGGTGGTTTCTGAAAAAAAAAACAACCAGTAATGATGTTCTGATCCTGTGCTATCCCTTTAATATACTGTATAATAGTCTGTTTAATAATCCTTGTGAACTACAGATCTAATGACCTTTTTTGTTGCCCTTGCTCAACTCCAGTACCATTCCCATGCACCCACAGACCGTCATGTCTGTTTTCGTCTAGTAACATTGCTGGAGTTCGCTGAAATGTAAAGGGCCTGTACTTGATTGGCTAAAAGCTATTCTTTCCAAGCCCCCCCCCCTTAATACGCATGCATGCTCCCCTCAGCCAAGCATGCATGAGTTCTCAATAGAGAGATGGGAATAAACTAGTACCAGACACATCAGGCAGCGGTTTATCTCCTTTGAGATCAAATGGATGAGGCATGTTGACATACAATATGCCTTACCCTCCATTTTCCTGCCATCAACCTTCAGGGAGGAGTTAAAACATCAGCACATACATTAAATGGTCGTACATTGTAATCCATGGGCAACATGTGTCAGGCACTGGCTCTACGATCTCAGCCAGGTATGCTTGACTCTGAAACACTGCGGCATTACTTGGAAAAATATACTTTTTTTTACTGGGGGATTGAGCCGCGCTGTCGAGTAGTCAGGTAGGCGGGTCCCCAGCGGATTCTCCCCACCCACTGACTTTTATGGACAGCTCTCTGCCTATGTGCTCCTATATGCAGAGACCTGTTGGGAGAAGCCGCCGGGGACCCACCTGTCCGACTAGTCTATAGTGCGACTATTAAAGTAAGTTTTTCTTTGAAACGCTGCAATGTTTCAGGGTCAGACATACCTGGCTGAGATCATACAGCCAGTGACTGATACATGCTGCTCACGGTTTTGAGCCATTTATCAGGTGTCGGCATCTATTTAACTTGTAAGCTTAACTTTATACAATAATAACATTTTAATTCAATTTAACAAACTATTTTAGGCCTCACTGAACAAGGGAAAAATACATTAATTTGGACTGTAAGGTAAAACGAAAAATCTTTCTCATGGATTTTCCACTTGAGCGTTCTTAAGTTCTTGAATTACCGTAATCTTTGAAAGTAATCAAAATCTAGAACATCCGAGCTGATTAATTGGTCCAAATAAGCACAGTTGTACATAGGAAATGACTTCCTAATTATACAGGTGTTAACTTCATGCAGGATTTGATGGTAAGTGATTCTAGACTTCACAGTGGTATGTAAAAGTTTGGGCACCCCTGGTCAAAATTACGGTCATATTGAGCAGTTAAGCAAGTTGACGATGAAATTATCACTAAATGGCCTAAAGTTAAAGCTGACACATTTCCTTTGTATTTTATGCAAAAAAAAAAAAATATTGTCATTTTTCTCATTTTAATATTTACAATAATGAAAATAACTTAGACCAAGGTTTCAGACCTTAATTACTGTGTTAGGAATATGGCCTGTTCGCTATCATCGTTAGGAAAGGCCAGGTGATGCAAATTTCCCAGCTTTATAAAAACCCAGCCTCCTCTAACCTTGCTCCAAAAAACAGCAGCCATCGGTTCTTCTAAGCAGCTGCCTAGCACTCTGAAAATGATGGAGGCCCACAAGGCAGGAGAAGGCTATAGGAAGATAGCAAAGTGTTTTCAAGTTGCCCAATTCTCAGTTTGAAATGTAATTAAGAAATGTCAGTTAACAGGAACAGTGGAGGTTAAGATAAGGTCTGGAAGACCGAGCAAAATTTCAGTGAGATCTGCTTGTTGGATTGCTAGAGAGGCAAATCAGAACCCCTGCTTGACTGCAAAAGACCTTCAGAAAGATTTAGCAGACTCTAGAGTTGTGGTACATTATTCTACTGTTCAGAGACAAAATGCACAAATATGGCCTTCATGGAAGATTCATCAGTAGAAAACCTCCCCTGCGTCCTCACCATACAATTCAGCTTCAGAAGTATGCAAAAGAACATCTAAACAAGCCTGATGCATTTTGGAAACAAGTCCTGTGGACCGATGAGGTTAAAATAGAACTGTTTGGCCACAATGATCAAAGGTATGTGTGGAGAAAAAAGGGCACAGAATTTCAGAAAAAGAACATCTCGCCAACCATTAAGCATGGGAGTGGATCATTTCATCGGCAGAGGGAAAAATTTATTTAATGAAATTTCAGCAAATTCTTGATGCAAATATAACATCATCTTTAAAAAAGCTGAAGTTTGAAAGGGATGGTTTCTACAAATGGATAATGATCCTAAACACACATTAAATTCCACAATAAACTACCTCAAAAGGCACAATCTGAAGTTTTTACAATGGCCCTCACTGTCCCCTGATCTGAATATCATTGAAAATATGTGGCTAGACCTCAAAATAACAGAGCATGCAAGATGGCCCTGGAATCTCACAGAACTGGAAGAATTTTCCAAGGAAGAATGGATGAAAATCCCTCAAACAAGAATTGATAGACTCTTGACTGGCTACAAAAAGCATTTACAAGCTGTGATACTTTCTAAAGGGGTGGTGCTTACTAGATACTAACCATGCAGGGTGCCCAAAGTTTCGCATCAGCCCATTTTCCTTTTTGTAATTTTTAAAATGTAAAAGATTATTATTATTTATTTATTTTTGCCTAAAAAATGAAGGAAATGTGTCATCTTTAACTTTAGGACTTTTAAATGATCATTTCATCTTCAACTTGCTAAACTGTTGACAATTGTAGTAATTTTGACCAGGGATGCCCAACCTTTTACATGCCACTGTAGCGGTAGCCGTTTCATCCCAAAGGCACCTCTGCCACTTATGAAAACCTAAATGTGATAAATGGTAATAGCAGAGGGCCCGGTTACAGATTTGCAGTGGGGCCTAGGTGCTTCACATTACACCTTTGAGGATGACATGACACTTGATACCTGTAGTAATTACCGGATGCATTGGGAATCTGTCAGTAATTGGATGAGCATCAGTTTCTGTGTGTTGAGATGGAAGCCGGAAGTAGAGACCGGGGGGGGGGGGGGAGAGCTGTGAGCTGTGAGCAGCAGAACGGGAGTGTGGGTAGCCTGTCTGCTGAGTACCTCCTATTAATTTTTCGAAACCACTCTTAGGCTTTTGTCAAAAAAAACTCCCTGCAGGACAACCCCATTAAAAATTAATTCTCTGAACTCTCAGCTCTATGTAAAACTCAGAATCTGATAGTTTGATTCTTGTGAAAGTTAATATTCTCTCCTGTATTTCATAGGTCTGGACCATTACCGCCCTGAGGTCTTTGTACACAGCAGGAAGCTCCTTCTCCATCTTTTGATTGCGCTGTCCTGCAATAGCAATTTCTCGAGCATTGCATCTGTCCTTCTACATGCTCGAGAGATCAATGAGGCCAAAACATTGACTGTGCAGTCTTCCTGCCATTCAGAATACCCATACACAGGTAATTACAATTATCTTCAGACTTAAAGATGAATGAGGGTGAATGTTGATCAAAAGGGCAGAAATCGATGTGAGGTCTTCGGTGCTATGAATGTGCAAATTGGACTGGTCAGCACAGAAAGCAATCAGTTTACAGAACCTATTAAATCCTATGGAGCACTCAGCACGAGACTGGGTAGACACGAAAAGATCGTGCTACAGCTTTCAGCATTTATATTTCACTGCAGTGCTGGAATCACAGCCACACAGCTCAGTACAATGACCTGCTTCTTGCTGCTGCTTCTACCTGTGTGTTTCTACAGAGAAAGAAGTGAATCCATCTCTGCAGCGTGCTGTGGATGAGAGACATCACAACAATCAATCAAATCCAACAGGTTTGAAGCACCACTCCAGCGTTTTTGTTTTTCAGTGCTAGAGTGGCGCTTTAAATGTACAGTAAGTCGCCTGCTCCTGATCATATACTCGCCCTCAGGCGTCTTCACCGTTTTTTTGGTGCCGCTCCGGTCCCCCGATGCCATCTTGTAAGCACAGCTTCTGATTGGCTGGAAGTCAGGAGCTACGCCACAAGCTCTCAATGCAACAAATGAGGCTTTCATAGACTTGTACTGAAAAGTGACCTCCACGCCGCTTCATGAAACACTGGAGCTGCTGGCTGGTGACTTTTCTATGGAGAGTGACGGGAGCAATGCTGGAAAACAATGAAGGTGGTGGCAGGCGAGTATGAGCCAGGGGGCAGGGGAATTGTATTTAAAGCACCACTCCAGCAGTGCAATAAAGAAAAATGTTGGAGTGGGACTTTAAATTAAATTAACCCACCCCCCCAAAAAAACATTTTTTTTTTCATCCAATTAGTATTGTTAGATCAAAGGACGCCAAATGCCCATTGTGTATAACTTCACGTGCAGTCATGGCCATGCCCTCACTAGTGTTTATCGGATGATATGTATGGGAACACGTTTATGCATTGCTTAAGAGATTTGCAAGTTGAAAGTGGAATTTGCAAGATAAAAAATATCCCTCAGACATGTCTGTGTGCGTGACTGTGTCTGTGTGCGTGTCTGTGTCTGTGTGCGTGTCTGTGTCTGTTTGCGTGTCTGTGTCTGTTTGCGTGTCTGTGTGCGTGTCTGTGTCTGTGTGCGTGTCTGTGTCTGTGTGCGCGTCTGTGTCTGTGTGCGCGTCGGTGTAAGCGTCTGTCTGTGTCTGTGTGCGTGTCTGTGTGTGTGCCGCATACAGATATGCTACATTCCTGTATTATCTTTGGCAGGAGGCTTTGACTTTCTCCGGGAGTACCAGTCTTCTCCGGTGCCAGACTCCGGCCTCAGTTCTAGTTCTACCTCCTCCAGTATCAGTCTTGGAGGAAGCAGTGGGAACATCCCCCAGATCAGTCAGGAGATCGAGGATGTTGATGCATCAGTGGAAATGGATGAAAAAGCCAACAAGTTAATCGAGTTTCTGACCACCAGGTGAGCGTCTGTCAGGGAGAGATTATTTTATCTGAACTTCTGAATACGCTGCTGATAACCTATCACACAGGCCTCGTGAGATTGGGTTTATCAGTGTTTGTGTAGCTATGAACAACACTCGCTTAACACTCGGCAATATCTTCTGTAATATCTCAGACATCAATGGTTTAACAGACGGATCCTACAGCAATCTGTTTTATGAGCCAGACAAAGTCTCTGCTCATCTCTTTAAGGCCCCTTTCACACATTAGTTTTTTGCCGTCCGTCACAATCCGTTGGCTCGACGGATCCGTCGCAGATTGTGAAAAACTGATGCGACGGATCCGTTTTTTTTTTGCCTGATCCGACTAGCTGATCCAGGTAATTGGATCCTAAAGAAATCGGAGCATGCTCAGTTTAAAAAAACGGAACCGGCGCCCATAGTCTTCCATTCAAACAAACAACGGACAGCGAAGGATCCGTCGCTCTCCCGTTTTTTCGATGGACACAAAAAACGTTACTATGTCTGTTGTCTCCGGCCGCCGGACAAACAATGTTTGACGGATGAAACGTGAAGTCATCCATCGCAATCCGACGCTAATACAAGTCTATGAGAAAAAACTGATCTGGCACCATTAGTCTCTGGATCCATTTTTTTCACAATTCGACGGATTGCGACTGATGGCAAAAAACTGATGTATGAAAGGGGCCTAAGACTAAGGGTCTGTTCACGTGGACCAACCGGCGGCACAATGTGACCTCCTGTTTACACAGGCAGATCAAGCTAAACAATGCTATATATACTATACAGCACGAGTCCTGTTTATACAGGCAGACCAAACGAAACAATCCTACATATACTATACAGCACGAGTCCTGTTTACACAGGCAGACCAAACTAAAAAATGCTATATATACTACTAGATGGTGGCCCGATTCTAACGCATCGGGTATTCTAGAATATGTATGCGTAGGTAACAGCACAGCCCACGTATTTTATTGCACAGCCCACGTAGTATATTGCCCAGCCCACGCAGTACATTGTGCAGCCCACGTAGTGTATTGCCCAGCCCATGCAGTACATTGCCCAGCCCACGCAGTACATTGCGCAGCCCATGCAGTACATTGCGCAGCCCACGTAGTACATTGCGCAGCCCACGCAGTACATTGCGCAGCCCACGCAGTACATTGCGCAGCCCACGCAGTACATTGCGCAGCCCACGCAGTACATTGCGCAGCCCACGCAGTACATTGCGCAGCCCACGCAGTACATTGCGCAGCCCACGCAGTACATTGCGCAGCCCACGCAGTACATTGCGCAGCCCACGTAGTACATTGCGCAGCCCACATAGTATATTGCGCAGCTCACGTATATTGCGCTGCCCATGTAGTATATTGCGCAGTCCACGTAGTATATTGCGCAGCCCACGTAGTATATTGCGCAGCCCACATTAGTATATTGCGCAGCCCACGTTGTATAGTCACGTAGTATATTGCACAGCCCACGTTGTATATTGCGCAGGCGACGTAGTATATTGCCCAGCCACGTAGTATATTGCGCAGCCCACGTTGTATAGTCACGTAGTATATTGCCCAGCCACGTAGTATATAACGATTTTTTATTTTTTTTTATTATTTTTAACATTACATCGTTTTACTATTCATGCCGCATAGGCAGCATGAATAGTGAAAAGTTGGTCACAGGGCCGGACTGGGACTAAAATTCAGCCCTGGCATTTGAAGTCACACAGGCCCACTTGTCGCATGGTGACTGTATAATATCTTTGTACACTTGTAGGCTACAAGAAGTAAGGGGAGTGTAACACGACTACAGGTCCTTCTCAAAAAATTAGCATATAGTGTTAAATTTCATTATTTACCATAATGTAATGATTACAATTAAACTTTCATATATTATAGATTCATTATCCACCAACTGAAATTTGTCAGGTCTTTTATTGTTTTAATACTGATGATTTTGGCCTACAACTCCTGATAACCCAAAAAACCTGTCTCAATAAATTAGCATATTTCACCCGTCCAATCAAATAAAAGTGTTTTTTAATAACAAACAAAAAAACCATCAAATAATAATGTTCAGTTATGCACTCAATACTTGGTCGGGAATCCTTTGGCAGAAATGACTGCTTCAATGCGGCGTGGCATGGAGGCAATCAGCCTGTGACACTGCTGAGATGTTATGGAGGCCCAGGATGCTTCAATAGCGGCCTTAAGCTCATCCAGAGTGTTGGGTCTTGCGTCTCTCAACTTTCTCTTCACAATATCCCACAGATTCTCTATGGGGTTCAGGTCAGGAGAGTTGGCAGGCCAATTGAGCACAGTAATACCATGGTCAGTAAACCATTTACCAGTGGTTTTGGCACTGTGAGCAGGTGCCAGGTCGTGCTGAAAAATGAAATCTTCATCTCCATAAAACATTTCAGCCGATGGAAGCATGAAGTGCTCCAAAATCTCCTGATAGCTAGCTGCATTGACCCTGCCCTTGATGAAACACAGTGGACCAACACCAGCAGCTGACATGGCACCCCACACCATCACTGACTGTGGGTACTTGACACTGGACTTCAGGCATTTTGGCATTTCCTTCTCCCCAGTCTTCCTCCAGACTCTGGCACCTTGATTTCCGAATGACATGCAAAATTTGCTTTCATCAGAAAAAAGTACTTGGGACCACTTACCACTTAGCAACAGTCCAGTGCTGCTTCTCTGTAGCCCAGGTCAGGCGCTTCTGCCGCTGTTTCTGGTTCAAAAGTGGCTTTACCTGGGGAATGCGGCACCTGTAGCCCATTTCCTGCACACGCCTGTGCACGGTGGCTCTGGATGTTTCCACACCAGACTCAGTCCACTGCTTCCTCAGGTTCCCCAAGGTCTGGAATCGGTCCTTCTCCACAATCTTCCTCAGGGTCCAGTCACCTCTTCTCGTTGTACAGCGTTTTCTGCCACATTGTTTCCTTCCAACAGACTTACCATTGAGGTGCCTTGATACAGCACTCTGGGAACAGCCTATTTGTTGAGAAATTTCTTTCTGGGTCTTACCCTCTTGCTTGAGGGTGTCAATGATGGCCTTCTTGACATCTGTCAGGTCGCTAGTCTTACCCATGATGGGGGTTTTGAGTAATGAACCAGGCAGGGAGTTTTTAAAAGCCTCAGGTATCTTTTGCATGTGTTTAGAGTTAATTAGTTGATTCAGAAGATTAGGGTAATAGGTCGTTTAAGGTACCTTCACACGAAACGACATTATAACGATATCGCTAGCAATCCGTGACGTTGCAGCGTCCTCGCTAGCGATATCGTTTCGTTTGACACGCAGCAGCGATCAGGATCCTGCTGTGATGTCGCTGGTCGCTGAATAAAGTCCAGAACTTTATTTGGTCGTCCGATCGCCGTGTATCGTTGTGTTTGAAAGCAAAAGCAACGATACCAGCGATATTTTACACTGGTAACCAGGGTAAACATCGGGTTACTAAGCGCAGGGCCGCGCTTAGTTACCCGATGTTTACCCTGGTTACTAGCGTAAAATGTAAAAAAAACAAACAGCACATACTCACATTGCGTCCCCTGCAGTCTGCTTCCTCCTCTGACTCAGCGCCGCAAAGTGAAAGTGAAAGCAGCACAGCGGTGACGTCACCGCTCTGCTCTCACTGTACGGCGCTCAGTCAGTCAGGAAGTGGACGCAGGGGGACGTGAATGTAAGTATGTGCTGTTTGTTTTTTTTAGATTTTACGCTGGTAACCAGGGTAAACATCGGGTTACTAAGCGCGGCCCTGCGCTTAGTTACCCGATGTTTACCCTGGTTACCAGGGGACCTCGGCATAGTTGATCGCTGGAGAGCGGTCTGTGTGACAGCTCTCCAGCGACCAAACAGCGACGCTGCAGCGATCGACATCGTTGTCGCTATCGCTGCAGCGTCGCTTCGTGTGAAGGTACCTTAAGAGAACCTTTTCTTGATATGCTAATTTATTGAGACAGGTTTCTTGGGTTATCAGGAGTTGTAGGCCAAAATCATCAGTATTAAAACAATAAAAGACCTGACAAATTTCAGTTGGTGGATAATGAATCTATAATATATGAAAGTTTAATTGTAATCATTACATTATGGTAAATAATGAAATTTAACACTATATGCTAATTTTTTGAGAAGGACCTGTATATAACATATAATTACAGCTGTATCCAGCATTACAGCTCAGTCCCCATAGACTGTAATACAGCACAGCCCCCATAGACTATAATACAGCACAGCCCCCATAGAATGTAATACAGCACAGCCCCCATAGAATGTAATACAGCACAGCCCCCATAGAATGTAATACAGCACAGCCCCCATAGAATGTAATGCAGCCAGCCCCATAGAATGTAATACAGCACAGCCCCCATAGAATGTAATGCAGCCAGCCCCATAGAATGTAATACAGCACAGCCCCCATAGAATGTAATGCAGCACAGCCCCATAGAATGTAATGCAGCACAGCCCCATAGAATATAATGCAGCACAGGCCCATAGAATGGAATGCAGCCAGCCCCATAGAATATAATGCAGCACAGGCCCATGGAATGGAATGCAGCCAGCCCCCATAGAATGTAATGCAGGCAGACACCATACAATATAATGCAGCACAGCCCCCATAGAATGTAATGCAGGCAGGCAGCCCCCATAGAATGTAATGCAGGCAGGCAGCCCCCATAGAATGTAATGCAGGCAGGCAGCCCCCATAGAATGTAATGCAGGCAGGCAGCCCCCATAGAATGTAATGCAGGCAGGCAGCCCCCATAGAATGTAATGCAGGCAGGCAGCCCCCATAGAATGTAATGCAGGCAGGCAGCCCCCATAGAATGTAATGCAGGCAGGCAGACCCCATAGAATGTAATGCAGGCAGGCAGACCCCATAGAATGTAATGCAGGCAGGCAGACCCCATAGAATGTAATGCAGGCAGGCAGACCCCATAGAAAGTAATGCAGGCAGCCCCCCCCCAATAGCTCCACAATCCAGTCATCACTCATTGATAAAAAAAACAAACACTCTACTCACCTCTCTCCTCGTGTCCCGCGCTGCTCTGGCTCTGGTCTCACTCTCAGCAGCTGCAGTCTGCCCGGTCACACAGCAGGTGCGCGATGATATGACGTCATCGCGCACCCGCAGTGTCAGCGGCAGGCAGAGCGGGGAATGATGGGAGAGGAACAGACGCTCTCTCCTCCATCATTGCATTCAACTGTACCGGCGTCTATGACGCCGGTATAGTTGAATGCGGGGCCGGGAGTGTGCCGACAGCGGGGAGAGTGTGCCGACAGCGGCACACTCGAGCGGCCCACTACTGCCATCGGCCCTTCTGGCATTTGCCAGAACTGCCTGATGGCCAGTCCGGCCCTGGTTGGTCACACAGGGTTAATAGCAGCGGTAACTGAGTGCGTTACCCGCGGCATAACGCGGTCCGTTACCGCCGCCATTAACCCTGTGTGAGCGGTGAGCGGAGGGGTGTATGCGGGCGCCAGGCAGTGAGTGCGGGGAGTAAGGAGCGGCCATTTTCTTCCGGACTGTGCGCGTCGCTGATTGGTCGCGGCAGCCATGACAGGCAGCTGCCGAGACCAATCAGCGAACGAATAACCGTTACAGACAGACAGAAGGACAGAAGGAAGTGACCCTTAGGGTACTGTCTCACAGTGCAATTTTTGTCGCTACGACGGCACGATCCGTGACGTCGCAGCGTCGTATGATTATCGCTCCAGCGTCGTAGACTGCGGTCACACGTTGCAATCACGGCGCTGGAGCGATGCCGAAGTCCCCGGGTAACCAGGGTAAACATCGGGTTACTAAGCGCAGGGCCGTGCTTAGTAACCCGATGTTTACCCTGGTTACCAGCGTAAACGTTAAAAAAACAAACAGTACATACTTACATTCCGGTGTCTGTCCCCGGCGTCTCAGCTTCTCTCCACTGTGTAAGCACCATAGCCGGAAAGCAGAGCGGTGACGTCACCGCTGTGCTCGCTTTCCGGCCGGCAGGCGCTCACACAGTGCAGAGAAGCTGAGACGCCGGGGACAGACACCGGAATGTAAGTATGTACTGTTTGTTTTTTTAACGTTTACGCTGGTAACCAGGGTAAACATCGGGTTACTAAGCGCGGCCCTGCGCTTAGTTACCCGATGTTTACCCTGGTTACAAGCGAACACATCGCTGGATCGCTGTCACACACAACGATCCAGCGATGTCAGCGGGTGATCAAGCGACGAAAGAAAGTTCCAAACGATCTGCTACGACGTACGATTCTCAGCGTGATGTCTGATCGCAGTAGCGTGTCAGACACAGCGATATCGTAACGATATCGCTAGAACGTCACGAATCGTGCCGTCGTAGCGATCAAAATTGCACTGTGTGACGGTACCCTTAGACAATTATATAGTAGATACAGCGTGAGTCCTGTTTATACAGGCAGGCCAAGCTAAACAATGCTAATATACTACACAGCACGAGTACTGTTTACACAGGCAGACCAAGCTAAACAATGCTAAATATACTATACAGCGTGAGTCCTGTTTACAGAGGCAGAACAAACTAAACAATGCTATATATACTATACAGCACGAGTCCTGTTTACACAGACAGACCAAACTAAACAATGCTATATATATGCTATGCAGCGTGAGTCCTGTTTACACAGTCAGACCAAACTAAACAATGCTATATATACTATACAGCGCGAGTCCTGTTTACACAGGCAGACCACACGAAACAATCCTACATATACTATACAGTGCAAGTCCTGTTTACACAGGCAGACCAAACTAAACAATGCTATAAATACTATACCAGAACACTCGCTGCGCATAAGCTGCCATAGTTCTCGGGAGCGCAAGTCTTGTTTACACAGGACAATGTATTTGCCGAGAATGGCTCTTGAAAGAAAGGGAAGAAAAAAAATGCCACATCATGAAAGGGTTAAATTTATATATTATAATGTTGTCTTCTATTGTTGCAGAGCATTCGGGCCACTCTGGTGCCATGAGGATATCACGCCCAAGAACCAGAACTCCAGAAGTGCAGATCAGCTCACCAACTTCTTACGTCATGTAGTGTCTGTATTTAAGGACACAAAATCTGGTAATTTCTCGTTCTTATTTTGTGTTTCTTTGGCATGATCTCAGGGCGGCCATTACTTTATTAGAAGTGGTGCTACGCTGCCCCCTGCTGGGCCCCACGATCATTTCACTGCCATTCAAAAACCACTAATTCTCGCAAGTACAAGCTAATAGAAACCAAACCGTTTGGCTTGTGAAGACAGTGAACTGTTCTGGTAGTCACTAATAGTTGTACACAATGTAGAATAATTTGTCTTTTACCTTTTTAGGCTTTATATATTATAAATTAAGATTTTGAATAACCACTTTGGCTGATCTTCAAATTCTGAAACCCTAAAGGTCGTATTTTAGAAAAAAACTGTTTTTGCAATGTCGCTTTTTTTTTGTTGGTTTTGGTTTTTTTTCTTCCTTTTTCAATGTTTTTCTTAATAAATCTATTGCTTCGTGCTGTTCCTCAGGCTTCCACTTGGAGCAGCACCTAAGCGAGGTGGCTCTACAGACTGCTCTCGCCAGCTCTTCTAGGCATTACGCCGGGCGCTCTTTCCAGATCCTGCGAGCTTTGAAGCAGCCGCTATCGGCCCATGCCTTATCCGACCTTCTTTCTAGGTTGGTCGAGGTCATAGGAGAATACGGAGATGAAATACAGGTTTGTCCATCTTACATTTTTCCAACAACGCGCCACTCCAGCGTTTTTGCTTATTTATTGCAGAGCTGGAGTGGTACAGCAAATCCAAGTTCCATGTAATCTCATACTTACCAGCTGCCGTCTTCTGCTACCGGCGTCGCTCCCGTCATTTTCTGCAGGTTGTGACCTGCCGGATCGCTCCGGTATTTCTTCTCAGTGTAAGTCTATGAGGCCAGAACGAAGGTCACATGGACATATACTGAGAGCTTGTGACTGTTACCTCTCCTTACTTTGATCTGCTAGAAGTTACGGTCACAAGATGGCGGCAGGTGACCAGAGTGGCTCCATAATGTGTATGGATGGTATTCCAGGGGGTCCGCTGCCTGCAGCCCTCCAGCTCCAGGCTGTCACTGCATGCTGGGACACCACAAGAGCTGGAGTGCCGCATGTAGACATTCTCTGAGTGGAACCTGTCATGATCTAGAGATCTGATGGCCCTGCGGAACTAATATTGGGCACATGACATTTCTTCTTTACTGTCTGCCCCCTAGTTTTACCTTTCTTCTAGATTTTTATATCAATATCTTCTATCACAGATGCAAATGGTCTCTTCAGAGAGGAGGACAGGAACTCTAGCGCCACCTATAGGAAGCAGCATCCTTAAAAGTCAATATCGACTTTTTATCAAGCCTTGCCATATGACTTAGGATAAAAGCCAAACCAGAATCTCAATTTGCAGACTGTGTTTAGTTCTAGTCCTCCTCTTCTCTGAAGAGACATTTTGCGTATTTAATTTCCCTAGAGGAGCATGCATGGCTAATAAGTCTCCTCACTCTGATATGCCAGGCCTGGCTTGTCTCTCTCCACATGAAGAAGCGTTATCCTTAGACCTTTATTCTATTACAGAGGAATCTGAGATTGTTGCTGGTTGTAATAATAATTTGAATTACTTGTCTTTTTAGCACATGGTCACTTACTCAGAATCGTTCTTTATCTTGCTGGCAGGGCTATGTCATGGAGGTCCTCCTTACCTTGGAAGCTGCTGTTGATAACTTAGCCGACTGTCTGAAGAACAGCGACCTGCTGGCTGTGCTGTCCAGGTATATGGTGGTGGTCCGGCCGTACACATCCATAGCGTGAGGCGCCCACATTAATGCTGTATAGCCCTTATTCCGCCATCTGTGATATGGACCCGAGTGCTATCACTGGGATATGAGATCACTTTATGATCAATCAGTGGGGGCCTGACCTCTGCCGACTAAGTTCTGCGGACCCTCGCTGTTTAGCGCCCCTGAGAACTGCACCCAGCTCCATTCAGGTGAACAAATCATTGGGGTTTCCAGAGGTCGGACCACTAAGAACATGGCTTAGCTTTCTGACCACGGTGCAGTAAGCCTGACATTATTTTTCAGTCCTGGTCATCTCTGTTAATGGTGACGCATTTAAAGGGATATCTTCAATCCCCCCTTTAAAAAGCGTCTTTCACTCTTGCACATGCAGCCCATCCATGTGTTTTTCATGGGTTACCATCCATTTAAATTCGTCAGCATGTAATGCTACATTTCCCCTATAACTTCCTTCGGAGATGACAGCTGATTATTGGACTATTTTTCATTCTTAGAGGAATAATAAAATGGAAAATGTGTACATGAAGGGGCTTTCATACATTATAACACGGCTGCTCCCCCCAACCCTCTTATCTTGTATATGGGTATGCAGCCGCGGGGACTCGGACATATTTTTTGACTCTAGATAAGCACCCGAGCATGCTCAGATAACACCTTATCCCAGCACGTTCGCTCATCACTAGTGATTATATCAAAAGGTTTGTCCAGGATTAGTAAAGCATAGCTTTTTTTCCCCAAAAAATATAGTGTTACACTTTTTCCCAAGTTCCGTATGATATTGCAGTTCAGTCTTATTCACGTAAATGGAGCGGCGTTGCAATTCTGGACCCAACCTGTGGAAAGGAGTGGCGCTGTATGTATGCGCTGAACATCCAGCCCCATGCCAAAAAGTTATGTACGTGGCTCATAGACTCCTATTTGGTAAAAAAAAAAAAAAAAAAAATCATGCGTTGTTTAGCTTTCCAGCTGAGCGGACAGTGGTCAGATCGATGCATAAAGTTTAATAATACGAATAGTCGCACACAAGTAAGTTGATAGGAACATACGTATATGAGGGGATTCATGTCTTCATTGAGCGGATCCAGTCTTAGGCTGATTTCTCACTTCCTTGTTACGATCTGTGTATATAATGCAATTTCCGGAGCAAGTGACCTGAACTCGGTAGGCGTTATGGTCTCTAGCCGCAATAATAATAATAATATTAGCAAATACATCCAATTAGAAATGTAGTATAGTTCTTCTGATTCACTATGTCACTTCCCCCATGTGCAGGCCATTGCAGGAGCTTAAGTGTCCATGATTACGACCACTAACTGTAACTATATGACTGGTCGTAACCATGGATACCTAATTTACTTCAATGCCCTGCACATGGGGTAAGTGACACAGCAAATCTGAAGAACTGTACTGCATTTCTCATTGGGGGTATTTGCTAATATTATTATTATTACACATATTGGGACAGGATCTTGGAGCTGGGAATACCCGTTTAATGAAAAAACAAGTATGCAAAGTAGCTGTTTTCCAGAAGAAATGCTCGCCCTAGTTCTATCTGTAGGAGATACCCTATAAGTCAATGTCGCAGCCATGAAAGAGCCTTGTAAGATTACATTTAAGATGATGTCATCGCCGGTGAAAGACGTGGTTAATGAATGCCGTGTTCTTATTTACAGGTCGTCGTCTCCTGATCTGACGTCCAATACAAAGCTAACGGCAAACAGGAAAAGTACCGGTCAGCTGAACGTTAATCCCGGGATGGTGGGTGGCTGCACGGCCACGGCTGAACGTAGCCGCCATCAGAGGAGCTTCTCTGTTCCCAAGAAGTTTGGAGTTGTGGACAAGTCCTCGGATCCTCCGCGCAGCGCCACTCTGGACAGGATCCAAGCATGTACTCAGCAGGGCTTCTCTCCCAAAACTAGGAGCTCATCCTCGCTAAAAGACAACGTGGCCGATCCCTCCCACATAAACAACCCCACTAACCTGTTGGCCACCATCTTCTGGGTCGCTATGGCCCTCATGGAGTCAGACTTTGAATTTGAGTATTTGATGGCGCTCAGACTGTTGAATAAACTTTTGTCTCATTTGCCGCTGGACAAGTCAGAAAACCGAGAAAAGCTGGAGAAGCTCCAAGGACAGCTGAAGTGGTCAGACTTCTCTGGGCTGCAGCAGCTGCTCCTCAAAGGGTTCACGTCTCTCACTACGACCGACCTGACGCTTCAGCTCTTCAGTTTGCTCACGCCTGTTTCACGGGTCTCCATGGTGGACTGTACACAAGTCATAGGTAAGTTTCAAGGTGCCAACACCACTTCAAGAACTGGTCTCCATCATGATTCCCTCACAAATACACATGGCCGCCAGGCTGAGCACAAAGAATTGGGCATGACGAGACCCATCAGAGTCCAAAGAACCTCATACACAGAAGTCATCTGGTACCGACAACATTGCAGTATGGGAAGTAATGCCCTATCAGCCTAGGTCCTTTGGGTTAGATAGGACACGTTGTTTTCACCCATCAAGTATAGTTGTGTACCATCGATAAAGGAGACTGAGGTCTGTGGCGAGAGTGTGTTTCCACCAACCACCACTAGGGGAGCTCATGCCCATGTATTTAAATACCAATTGTATAAATCTGTATGCAGTGAGCTCCCCCTAGTGGTGGCTGCATGCAGTCATATTTTTTTATCTAATCTCTATGTAAAGTGGGAAACAGATATTTTACCTTGCCCATGTATTTTAGAGATATGTTATAAGTTTGATGTAATATCCTGGGATTTGACTATTACTGCGTCGATGGATTCACAATTTAATTATATATATATATTAATATTTCAGTAATTGTCTCTGAAACTAAATGATGTTGATTGTAATGAATCTCACGTTTGGTCGTCTCCAGGTTTTCCGTTGAATATCTTGTGTCTGCTGCCTCATTTAATTCAGCATTTTGAGAGCCCGAACAACTTCTGTAAAGAAGCCGCAGAGAGAATTGCACAGGTTTGATATTAACAGATTTTTTCCGATTTGCACCTTGTAAATCGTCCTGCCAGGCGTAAAACGCGGTCACCTTGTCCTCCCTGCTAGGTATGCCTAGAAGAGAAGAGTCCCAAGCTGTCCAACCTGGCCCATGTCATGACCCTGTACAAAACACACAGCTACACCAGAGACGTGTCCACCTGGGTGAACGTGGTGTGCAGATACCTCCATGAAGCATTTACCAACATCACCATCAACATGGTGACCTACTTGGCGGAGGTAATTCTCCATCATATCACAGGGTCATATCTATCTATGTCAATAATTTAAAAAAACAAACAAACAAAGGTATACAAAATTTCTGACCTGTACGTTCTTCCCCCAGTTACTAGAAAAAGGCCTCCCTAGCATGCAGCAGTCTCTCCTGCAAATCATCTACAGCCTTCTCAGCCACATGGATATGTCGATGATTCCTGGAAAACAGTTCAACATGGAAGTGCTGAAAACAATTGAAAAATATGTTCAGGTATGAAAGACGATGACAAAAAACTAAAAAAATCATAATTTTTAATACATTCAAACTTTTATTCTGGCTCTGTAGAAACTGCATTTGACTTGACTGGCTTCTTCTCTAGTGCACTTCCGGACAGTACAGACAAGGATGTAATGCCACTTAGGCAAAATTGTAAATCTGATGGCAGATTATAAGCAGAATACTTGTATAAAATAAATCTAAGTTTGAGGACTATTAATTCTCAGCATTTAAGTAATCTTCAGACAGGTGTAAGGCTTGTTGGATCTGACCCCCTGAGACCACCTAGTTCATCAGGGCCATGATCATTGTTTATCCAGACACAGCGCCTTGGATACGTGTCTGGTCTGGCACTGTGGTTACTGCCTACTTGCGTGAAGGTTCTGCTGATCGATGGGGTCCTGTAGGTCTGACCCCCACAGATCATACATGGATGACCTGTCTTAATAATACACCATCAATTGAATATCATGGAGACCCTATTAAAAAAGCTCAATCATGTGACATTGTCTTTGAGTTCTCAAATGAATTATTACCTGTGGAAGATGTATTGGAATGCATTATTGGATATAGGATTGTGATATTCCTTGTCAGGCGGTCTCCACTTTTCTGACCTTCAGTGGTCTTCAGAGGTTTTGTTAAGAGGATATTGACACAGGTCTGCACCAAAATTCACATCAGCAACCACGTATACATACTCACTGAATACTCTTCATTGTGATTCCAGTGGAAAATCCACTTTGCGGTTCATACGCGTTCTTGTAGCATTTTTTTCTGATAAGGTTCTGAAAACCTCACCATCGAAAAAAAAAGAGATGTCGATTTCATGAGGGCTGCAAAGAACGTCGTCAACACCACTTCAATTTATGGTTTAGGGTAGTGTTCCCCAACTCCGGTCCTCAAGAGCCACCAACAGGTCATGTTTTCAGAATTTCCTTGGAATTATTGCCTGTGCAGGTGATGCAATTATCACCTGTGCAATACTAAGGAAATCCTGAAAACATGACCTGTTGGTGGCTCTTGAGGACCGGAGTTGGGGAACAAAAATGCCTCCAAGGATGAAAAACCGCTTTGATTCCTGATGTGCATTCCTCTTAAAAACCACTTGAAATTTTTCTGCCTCCAAAGAAAAACTCTGTACGAATATAAAGTTATAATTCCCAGCATAAATAAATTCAAGTTTTCCATCAATCATGATGCACATCTCCATAGTATAGATGTCAGATAGTGGATGTAAATATCACTTTTAACAGTCTATTTTTCTGGGTTTTTTTCCATTCAGAGTGTTCACTGGAAAGAAGCTCTGAATATCTTGAAGTTGGTTGTATCGCGGTCTGCCAGCCTGGTCCTTCCCGCTTATCAACATGGGGATTTGACAAAACTTGAAATCAGTCGACTGTGGACGAGCTCCTCTAAGGAGCTTCCCGGGAAGACGCTTGATTTCCACTTTGATGTCTCTCAGGTATTAACATCAGTTTCCTAATCCAACGTTTGTATATAAGTCGTGAATTTAAACAAACGTGATATGAAGAATGTTACGTAAAGGGGTAAAGTAGAAATCTGCATATGTAAAATGGTAAAATAAATCTGCTTTTTGTCCAGACAGATGGTGTGTAAGCCACCTTACCTTACACCTGTTGCGTAGTGGGGGACATTGGCGTCTGAGGGTTTAATCCGCCGTAGGGTTAGGGCTAGGTTTGGGGTCAAGGTTGGAGATAGGGTTAGGGCTATAAAATATCTTAGGAGAAAAAAATCTGGAGGGTCGAAGAGCAAACTATAATTACATCGGTATTTTCTTAAAATACTATATGTTTGGGGGAGAAAAGATTCAATACTGGTTTGGTGGAAGGGACTTGGGGATTGTTAATGGTTCATGGGTTAGGGGTGTGTAGAATATTTGACTTTTCCTGAGAGCCACCGTGCTGCCCAATATGCAAACATTTTATGGCTGTATTCTCTCTATAGAAACCATTGGAGCCTGAAAACTCAGATCCAGTTCTCACGTTTACATGGTGTCCATAATTGATCACTTTGTTTCTATGAAATGGTAGTAGATAGTGCCGACAATACAATGAAAACACAGAAAACAATGTTGACAAAAACCTAATGTGTGTACCAAAAATTGATAAAGTGATATAGCTAAAATACGCACCTAAAGGTGACAAGTCTACACATATCTCATGATAGTCTCAGGTCTACAGACCATTGGGGATGTGAAGGTCACATCACATAATTGATAACTATATTTTAATGAGAAAAAAACAAAAGACTTCTGTGACATCTTGGATGATCCAGTAGGAAGTCTGACACTCCGACCAGTCACTAAGACGAAGGAGCTGAAGCTTTCTTTCTTATCATCTCTGCTCAGACTCCTCGGAAAACCAAGTGTCCAGATTGGTGCCTCTTATACCCGTGGAGGTCCGCAGATCCCTCTGTTTCATATGGGGAGTTTATTAGTAGGATGACTTGTTCACCTCACGTTCTGTCCTTCCATTGAGTGCAGATTCCGAGAAGATCTCACTATGTAAACCTCCGCAAACAGTGGAGTTTGTCACCCATATTGACCCATTGTAAAAGGAAAAAAAAAGTGTGTACTGCTCGATGTTGTTTCCTTTTTTTTAGCAGTTGGTAGTGAATTGATTGGTGACTACTACCATAAACGCACATTAATTCCATTCAATTAGTCTCCTTTTTGTCACCTTTGACTACTGAAATCTGTAAATGGTCTCCAACCCTTTTTTTTTCTTTTACGGAACCCCATCCTCCAAATAGAAATCAATATCCTTCTCTCATGGACAGGCCGGAAACCGTCCGTCCGCTCCTAAGTGCTGACATAAGTCCCTTCTGACCCAAGATGTCTTTGGCCAAGTGCTTTTCAGCTGCTCTTGGCCCCAGGCAGCTGCTTCCCTTCTTGTCTCTGCAGTGAGTTGACTGTCGGCTCTGGAAATAATTGCTCTCCCCTGGAAAAGCCTCCAGAGATTTCTGTTCTGTTTTTCTTTGTGCTCTATTTATAAGCCCTATGGGGTATTCCCATCCTAACAATTTTGTCATAAACACACACAAAAAAAATATTGCCCATGTATCCACTGTCAATATTGGACAGTATAATGTTACAATTCGACAGAGGCGGAATGGCCAATTTGTTTTTCTCCAAACATGGCACCATTTTGACCATACGTCATGTCTTCTATTATCAAAAAATTGTCCAAAATTTGTACCTTCAAACAACATCATAATCACATACTCTGCTCACTGATTATAACCACAGTGAAGAAGATATCCATATTCATTAAAAATTATAATTTCTTTATTAGATAATAAATAAAACAAGAGTATTAAAATATAAAAACAGAGTGCCCAGTAGGGGGACACCACCACAATGAAAATCACAAAGGAAAAAATCAAGGTGAATAGAACTTCCAATTTTGACAGTATATACTGACACCTAATGTTTGCGCCAAATAAAATGCATGCAAAGTTGCTACGGATATGACATGAAGTAACACGGTCTCATTGCTAGAAGGCAAAAAATGCTCCTAAGGTAGGTAGGGACGCCCGGAAGAAGTTAGTGGAGAAACACGCGTCGGGGTGAGGGTGATGCCACTCACATCCTTCTACTCTCCTGCTCCTCACAGATCTCTCTTGAAGATAATCTCCTTATTGATTTATTGACATCTCAGCTTTACTTGCACTCGTACTTATATATTGGTTTAGGACACAGTACATACATACAATTAATCCCCAATCCCCACAGTTTTAAGCGTGCACTAAAAACTCATTTGTTCAGATTGGCCTACCGCCTCAACGCATTAACCTAATTATCCCTGTGTGGCCTATTAATAAAAAACAACAACATAATCACGTTCCTCCATCATGTTCTCATACACTTTATGCAGTTAATAGCCCTCTGTGTCTGTACTGTTACATACTTAGGCAGTTAACTGGTTCATGCAGCTTTACATGAACACCCGAGCCTTACACTATGGCTGGTCCAAATAACTAAAGCAATTGTTACCATCCACCTCTTGTGTCTCCCCTTTTCCTCATAGATTGTAAGCTTGCGAGCAGCAGGGCCCTCATTCCTCCTGGTATCTGTTTTGAACTGTGATTTCTGTTATGCTGTAATGTCTGTTGTCTGTATAAGTCCCCTCTATAAGTTGTAAAGCGCTGCGGAATATGTTGGCGCTATATAAATAAAATTATTATTATTATTATTATTACATACCATAGCTCTATTTAGGGCTTTTTGTACCTACCTTAGGAGCATTCTTTGCCCACTAGCAATGAGACGGTGTTACTTCATTTTATATCTGTAATAACTTTGCATGCATTTTATTTGGCGCTAACATTAGGTGTCAGTATATACTGTCACGATTGGGAGTTCTGTTCACCTTGATTTTCCCTTTGTGATTTTCATCGTGGTGTTGTCCCCCTACTGGGCACTCTGTTTCTATATTTTAATATTCTTGTTTTATTTATTATCTAATAAATAATAATTTTTAATTAATATGGATCTCTTCTTTACTCTGGTTATAATTAGTGAGCAGACTATGTGATTGTGAGACGTCATGTCTTGCCTTTTTTTCTTTTTAACACCTTTGTCACAAATTTATATTGTTTTTATCCTAGAACCACACCTTAATTCCTAATATAAAAAACAAAAAAAAATTGTAGTAGTCGTCTTTACTGCAAATGGAAGCCTATGCATACATATAATATGTCATTTTCTCTTCTTAGACTCCAATTATTGGCAGGAGGTTTGATGACCTTCAGAGCTCTGCTGGACGAGACGGCAAATCCAGGGCTATGGCGGTCACACGGAGCACATCGTCCACCTCGTCTGGATCCAATTCCAATGCTTTAGTCCCTGTTAGCTGGAAACGGCCTCAGTCATCTCAGGTAACGGCCATTATTCCTCTCTCTCGGCTATTATTCCTCTCTCTCGGCTATTATTCCTCTCTCTCGGCTATTATTCCTCTCTCTCGGCTATTATTCCTCTCTCTCGGCATTAGTCCTCTCTCTCGGCCATTAGTCCTCTCTCTCGGCCATTAGTCCTCTCTCTCGGCCATTAGTCCTCTCTCTCGGCCATTAGTCCTCTCTCTCGGCCATTAGTCCCCTCTCTCGGCCATTAGTCCTCTCTCTCGGCCATTAGTCCTCTCTCTCGGCCATTAGTCCTCTCTCTCGGCCATTAGTCCCCTCTCTCGGCCATTAGTCCCCTCTCTCGGCCATTATTCCTCTCTCTCGGCTATTATTCCTCTCTCTCGGCTATTATTCCTCTCTCTCGGCATTAGTCCTCTCTCTCGGCCATTAGTCCTCTCTCTCGGCCATTAGTCCTCTCTCTCGGCCATTAGTCCTCTCTCTCGGCTATTATTCCTCTCTCTCGGCCATTAGTCCTCTCTCTCGGCCATTAGTCCTCTCTCTCGGCCATTAGTCCTCTCTCTCGGCCATTAGTCCTCTCTCTCGGCCATTAGTCCTCTCTCTCGGCCATTAGTCCTCTCTCTCGGCCATTAGTCCTCTCTCTCGGCCATTAGTCCTCTCTCTCGGCCATTAGTCCTCTCTCTCGGCCATTAGTCCTCTCTCTCGGCCATTAGTCCTCTCTCTCGGCCATTAGTCCTCTCTCTCGGTTTCTCCTCCAGTGTTTTGTGGTTAAATGACGATCTGGTGCATTGAAATGTAAGGAATGTGAGCAGTGAAGCAGCAGATAGATTAAACAGGCTGTGCAGAAATTCCCTCCTCCCTCCCACGGCGGCGGGCTCATGGAGATTCTTGAAATATGAGCCTTTTACTGTCAGTCGGAGGTTTTTTTCCCCTCTACTGCAATTATTCTCCTTTCCAAAGAGCATTCGACCAGAACAAACATTTCTTGTGTTGTCTGACAAGGATCATGGCTCCTTCTCCACCATGACAGAAGAGCGTCCCCTAACGTTCTGGGGTCAGTTCTGGGGTCAGCGCTGACTTCTTTTTCCCAGACTGACCTAGTCCATAGACATTACACGACCGTTACTGCTGTGTCTGATCCTGATCTGTTAATCCTGTGAGATGTGCCGGAGAGTTACATCTTGTCTTTGTGTGTATGTGCATCAGTTTCTAAATTTTATTAGATTGTTTTTATGGGTCTTTTATGTTTTGAATTTACATTTTATATTTTTCTGTAGAAAAAAACGCGGGAGAAGCTGGTGAATGTTCTCACTCTTTGTGGTCAAGAAGTGGGGCTGAGCAAGAACCCTTCTGTAAGTCTCTGCTTATCGTGAAATGCTGTACTGTGCACTGTAATATGTCGCCATTTTCTGTAGTACCGGAGCCAGCTGTAAATACGAGTGCCGCAGAGGTGGCGGTCTACCTGGTGCCGGTGGACGTCCAAAGCCCCTACTGCCACATACAGTATGGTGGAGCCATACATACTTTACTTTAGGGCCGAGGCCTCGGTCAACCGAAAATATCTATCAATATATAATCTCATGTTAGAACATCTATGGGGAGGCATGTTACTATTTTTACAGTTCGAGAACCTGTCGACACGTTTTTACATATGGATGTAAAGTTATGGCTGTAGGCGTTTGTCGCCCCCCCGAGTAGGAATGATACTTTTATTTTACTGAGATCTGATGTGTCAGTAATTAGAAATCGACTGCAGAAACCATACGCAAATTAGGCTGGAAGTGCACAGGGGCGTGTCAATGCACTGGGATGGCTTAATTGGGTTCTAGTGCACCGCCAGCCTGATTTGCATATGGCGTCTATGCTACATTTCTCATGACTGGTATAACGGATCTCTACAAAAAAGGTATTGCGTATTGGGATACAACGGTGTACACAGCCATGACACGAGTTTCATATGTAAACATGCGGACGGATCCCCTTTAAAGGGATATTCCAGGCTAAGCAAGTTGTATGGTAACCACTGCAAACTGTTGTGAGTGTGCTGTGCTGCTACATTCAGGTTCATGACACTGATGTGCAGGCATAACCACATGTCTATTGGTTTTAACCGATCCATACTACCATGCCATTCACACGGGATCCATGTTATAGGGATCAATGGGATTCTCAGAGGTTGAATCCACACCTTTCATACACTTATTTATCATCCTGTGGATTAGTGATAGATTCCCTTTAAAATGGTTTACCATTATTTCAGTAGGATCAACCCCCCTTGTCCATATTTACTTGTTTGCTTGTATGTCATAGGAAATTGAATAAAATGATACCTTCTTATATGCCATCTAATGTCTTATACCAGAGAAATCCATGTTTTGTAGATGTAATTGAGCTGTTAAGCTCTATGGGCCGGACATAGATCTACCTAAGAGTCCGCCTCCAGAAATTATTGTAAATAAAGGGGGAGATACCAGTGTAAGATAAGTAGCAAACACAGATCAGTAGAACAGAACTTTGTCTTCTTACAAACACGTTTGCTGCAGCTCTCACAGCTCTGCTGTATTGCAGCCCTGTTTGCTTGTGTGATGGAAGCTGAATATAAGAGCAACCTGCAGATGTGTCAGGTATAATCACACACAGCTCTGCAGTGAGATCAGGAGAGAAGAGAGCGGCTATCGCACATCACACTGGTAATGCCAGCTTTCATTTATTATAATCCTTGGCAGCAGATTCTCAGGGAGATCTTTGTCCGGCCCATAGATCTTAACAGCTCATTTACATATAAGAAAAACATGGATTTCTCTTGAATAAAATATCGGATCGCAGATATCAATGTATCATTCTATTCAACTTCCTATGACCTACATGCCCATGTAGATGGCTTAGAGGGGTTGATCCTACTGACAGATTCCCTTTAAGGAAAAAGTTGTGTGTTTTGTTAAAGGGAATCTGTTGCATTGTATTTCAGTCTGATCAGCTCCTCCTGCCCTTTAACATCCTGCTGCAGATCAGACACCATTCTCAACATGACGGGTTTCCTTAAGTTGTGTCCTCTGGACAGTTATTTTCTATAAGCCCTACGGCGGACTGTGCGCCATCTCTGCCATGTAACACCACCCTGTGGCATCTGCTGCAGGGGCATTATTTGCCCACACAGATCCTACCCTGGTGATCAGCTGATTTGCTTTACATAGTGCCTAGAATTCAGTACAACATGAATTAAGTTACAGTCTACCGTATTAAAATAATCCAGAATTTTCCTAAAAACTTAAGGCAGAGATGAAACCATATTCATTTGTACTTGATGCCATTCCTGCTTTGTGACTACCACCCCCTAGAGAGCGTTCTTCTTGCGTTCCTAATTTGATGGCCCTGTCCTTTTCCCACATCTCGTGTAAACATTTACACAATACGGAGTCCGACGCTCCGAGGAAGCCGAGCGCTCTCGTTCCCCTTGGCCAGGTTCCTTCAGTCTGAAGTCGTCACTTTATCCAACTTCAATTTGAAGGCACCTGTCCAACATAAATACCAAAGTACAATCTAAAAATAACAGGCAAAGGAATTAGGTGTGGGCTGGAGAGGCTTCCAGCTGGATGCTCCACGCCACTATTCGCTCCAGAAGCTATTGAGGCGAGCCGGCTGCCATTACTACCGTGTTCTTTTATGTCACCGTCCGTAGGTTATTTTTTCATCATGTGGTGAATTGGACTTACTCGATCACCAGACGAGCCTGGTGTCTTCTGAGGATACGATAAGGGAGCAGGAGATCATGGACGATACCAACAGCGAACAGCAGTTCCGGGTCTTCAGAGATTTTGACTTCCTGGATGTAGAACTCGAGGATGGAGAGGTAAGAGTTAAACATTATTGCTACGTCATGGCGTTCCTCAGGGACTTACAATTACATTGTTCTACAACCCAAACACATTACACATACGTGTATGATAGATGTGTAGGTACATGCATGCACCATGTTTGTCATAGGCTGCAGTGCTTAGGACTTGTCTCATTCCTAGCCACATATAGGCATTTGGCAGTCCTTATCGGGTTTGACCACTTTGGAAAATCATTTTTTGTTAGAAAGGTCCCATGACAAAAATGTAATCACAGTGCGATCACCAGCGATCATCCATCTGTATAACCTGGCAAGAAGTGTAGAATTTCCCTGCAGTGCCACCGCAGGCTGAATGTAGTATTACACCGTAGGCATTCAGGTGTTCTTTGTGGCCACTTTCTGTTCTGGCGGATAGAAAAGAATATTTAAAGCCTAATATTTAATATGACATGGCCAACTTCTTTTTTTAGTTTTAATCAGTGGGGATCCAGTTCCTGAGATTAGAATGGGAGGAGAAGAAGCGCTCAATGTATCCTAAAGTGAAAGCTGAGCTTTGTACTGACTTCCTATAAAGCCTGTAGGCAGCTCTGTTCGGGCTATTGGCCCCCTTCCCAGGGAGTCTCAGGAACCGGACCCTCACAATGCAAACCCAGTAAGTGATGGCTACTACATATATCCAGAGTTTGCTAAAAATCTAGTTACTCTTTAACTAGAAATGTAAAAATGTAACTTCAGCTCCATAGATGGTTAGCACACCTTGGCTAGAGAAAGTAATGCGTCACCCCACCCTACCTAGTAGTAGAAATTGGGCATAAGGCCGGGGTCGCACGTCCCAGTCTCACAGTCTGTGTACAGAATATGATTTCTGGACCAGCCGCCACGGGTCTCCTGACCGGAACTCTGCAGCCTCATAGACATATATGAGACTACTGAATTTTGGGCAAGAGACCCGCGGCCAATCTAGAATTTGCAGTCCTTACCCAGACCATGAATCATGGGTGTGTGGACATAGCATAAGGTTGTGTTCACACGTTACCGGCACATTGCATCTCTTTGCTGAAAATCACGGCAAAAAGATCTGGTTTTATGGCGCCAAAAAAAAATAAAAAAAAATGTCAATGTGTGAACGCAGCCTAGGAGTTTCCCAGGAATGGAATCTTCATCCAACCAGTAATTACGGTAGTTAATATTGCTGGGAATCACTGACACTGAAACACTTACACAAAGGGGAGGACCAGACTGTGCAGCGGCCGAAGCTTCCCCCACTGCGACCACCTATTACTGTGTGATCTGCCGCCGGTGGGCCGCGCTATCCTCTCACGCGGCACCGTCTGGTCTTAACCAAAGTATTTAATTTGCTTTATGAATACATGTTATTCTGTGATTTAAACAAAAAAGTGATTAAGATTGCACAATTATATACAGAAGTAGCAGAGCTGAATTTGTCCAACTCCCATTTGCACTTTCTGATCCTTTTTGATCCATTTGTGAAAAAAAATCTGTTCTGTACTGTAGAAGGTACAGGATGTTTTTGTTTTTTTTTGTAGTGGACAAATCTGACGTGATTTTCAAGAAAAATCGATGTCCGGAATCCATGTAGTCTTCAGATCAGACACTGGTTTTGAAGGGAATCTGTGACTCGGATTTGAAGATATTTTTTTTTCTTTTTTTCTATGCATTTTTGCAGTCTTTGGGTACGTTCACACAGGACTTTTTTGCTGCTTTTTTTTGCTGCTTTTTTTTATGCTAATTTTCAGTTGCTTTTTACAGTACCAGTAAAGCCTATGAGATTTCAGAAATCTCATGCACACACGTTGGTTTTTTGTTTAATCAGTATTTTCTGCTTTGCTGCTTTTTTTGGACATAGGGCATGTCACTTCTTTCAGCGTTTTTGCTGCGTTTTTGCAGCGTTTTTTCACCCATTGACTTGAATGGGTGATGAAAAAAACGCTGCAAAAACGCTGAAAAAACGCATGTAGCATTATTTGCTGCGTTTTTTGTGCAGAAAATCATGGCCAGCAGGAAGGGATCTCACAGCCAAGAGCTTAGGGGTGTGGTTAGTGAGGTGTGAAGAGCCATTGTGAGGTGTCCTGATTGTGATCTATTGTGAGGGAGTTCCTGGTAGTGAGGTGTGAAGAGCCATTGTGAGGTGTCCTAGCAGCTGAAAATTGGCATAAAAAAAGCCGCAAAAATCTGCAGCAAAAATCTGCAGCAAAAAAGTCCTGTGTGAACGTACCCAAAAAACGCACCAAATACGCACCAAAATAACGCACCTAAATTAGCATAAAAAAAAGCAGCAAAAAAAAAGCAGCAAAAAAGTCCTGTGTAAACGTACCCTTTTTGTTTAAAAGCGGATTCTGCCAGGAATAACATGTCACAAAATTTTCCAAACTTTCCCATATAAAAACTCCCGAAAAACTCCCTGTATGAACAGCAATTGAAATCAGTAAGAGTATTCAAATTGAAATTTAGTTGAATTTTTATACCTGAAAAAATCTGTTTCAAAAAATGCACAAACATAGAACAAATTCGTCAAGCAGATTTTGCCGGAATTCTGGAAACATTTCTGTGCAACCCTGAAGTTTTAACACCAGTTCACACCAACTCTGCCAACTTTTAGAAAAGACTGAGGCTAGGTGTGGCCAGGCACGCCTAACAAATTCATAATAATTTCTGCCATAAAAGTGGCAGATGTTACAATGGAAAGGTCCTCCAGTCTCCTCCTAGATTTCTTTTTCTGGCGATGGCGCATAACAATTAAAAAACGTGCCAAATTAATTAAGGCAGCACTCACCTCTTAATGATGTTGGTGCATCTTATTCCAGCTCTCCCTTCATTAAAATTGGTGTGAAAAATGCCAGTCTTATTGAATAAGGTTTGGTTTTTGGTGCTTATTTTTTGCTTTTTTTTCACTGATTCTATTGATTCAATGGTCAAACTTGCATCATTTTTTTCAATCAGAAACACCTTCAATAAAATGTTGCTGCTTTTCCAAATGGAAAAAAAATACTATGTGGACTTTATTCAAGGAGTAATTGTGTCGGTTTTCATTGTTGATTTTGCAGTAGGATCTGCTCCGAAATCCACAGAAACAAAATGGTGTGAACGAACCTTCACAATATGTTCACAAGGAGTTTTTTTACATGGATTTTGAAACAGATCTGCTCCAAAATCCACATCAAAAACTACTTCAGATATTCTTTTTGATGTGGATTTTGAAGCAGATCCACCTCAAAATCCACGTGAAAAAACTGTGAACGTGGCGATAGAGTATCTCAAGCGGTTTTTTCATGCTGATTTCCTCGTCAACTCTCCTTTTGACAGATGTCTTGCACTACTTTAAGGCCACTGCAAGCAGTAAAGGGATCGAGTGATCACTAATGATCTTTCAGTCCCCATACAGCATGCATGTCATCCCGCTTGTACGACGCGATGTGCTGCAGAAAACTATGATTTTCAAGCCAAAATCCAATCAATTGACGAACGAGAAGTGAAATTGATCGCTGCCCTGTTTACATTGGCCAATGGCGCTAGCAGCCCCATGTAAACCCACATATAACACATGATCCTACTATACTGTGGATATTGACAACCTCGGCTCCGCTGCATGGAACAAACTCTGCACTGCTACCTCTGTATATTAGTTTGATATTTTCGTGTAAGACCTGTCTCAATGTTGTGGCTTTACTATTTCTGTGTTTTACTATGGTGAACATATTCCATGGAGACTGAAAATGGTTTTTCTTCTCATTTTTTGTTTTGTTCTTATTTGTTGTATCTGCTAACCAGGAGCTTCAGGTAAGATAAAGTCATCGTCACCATGAAAGTGTTTCCTAACATCCAGCCACTGTATGCGAGTTTCCTTCACAGAGCACATGGAGGCCTTGGCCCTGTTCCTGGGGCGCCATGTTTTAGGAGGGGGGATGCATGAACGGCGCACCTAAAATATGATATCGGCCGCATGAAAATATTTGCTGTGCTTGTGGCTAATGATTCAGAGATTATATTCGGAGAGGGAGGGCGGCACATTCCTGGCAGCCGCGGAAAGAAAACAGAGGTGGTGACTGCTGGAATACACGGACGAGCCCATAAGAAGACATGGGGACAGCGAAAAAAAGTTTTATGAGGACACGATGTGGAAAATTTTTACATATAGTAGAAGCGTATGGGGAATTTTATATCACATTTATATGCCGGAGAAAAATCCATATGGAATAATGACCATATTGTGGATTTCAAAGTCTGCATCAGTTTCATTATTTACACACACTCCGCATGGAAAAATGGCAGACGAGCCCTAATAAATGACAAAAGTATTTTATTTTACTGGGACATTTGTCATTGAATTTAGGCCACAATTTTAACGTCAAGTTCAGCATTTCATTATCATAAATACCTAAGCCAAGTGGATCCGCTTATTCCATTTATTACACCATTTTTAAGTACCTATGCAAAACATTGAAAAATGAGAGAGGGGCGTAGTTAACTATTTCACGTCGCGTACAACATATTTATGATCACAGTTATTCATAAAAAAGTTGCATAAAACAGGTCATAGAACACCAAAAAAACATAAAGAAACATGCTATATAGCAGGGATCACCATTTTATAATGTAGAAAAAATGATTTTATTTTTAGAAGTCAACCAAAAACACTACACATAAAACAGGTCATAGCTCTCTTAAAAAAAAAAAAAAAAAAAAAAAAAGTGCCGCAAATTAATTTAGGTTGTAACCATTTTTAACATGCATACAAAGGGGCAATGTCTACAAAGTTCTACATTAATGATTAACATTTGACAGATCGGTCTCATACTCTTTTTTTTTTAACATGGGGGAGTGTACCAGTTAGCATGCATTAAAAAAATCGCAGTTTGGGAAAAATTTAGCATTTGCGTGTGACACTTGACACATGTGATATTGGTCTCCAGCGCTTTTCTAATAATCAGGAACTGTACTGCCTTGCTTAAAAAGTTGCCGTGGTGTCATTTGTACCAAATTTATCATTATTATATGTGTCATTTGTCCGCCCTACGTGTTTAGTAAAGTTAGTTTCATTGACCAAAAAAGCAACACAAATGCGTTGCTTCCTACGGAGATAAAACGCTGAAAAAAGTGACATGCTGCATTTTTTTCAATTCCGTCGGGGAGAAAAATCAATTGTGTGCATGAGATTTCTGAAATCTCATAGCTTTTGCTGGTAATGTAAAAAGCAGCTAAATTTGCATTAAAAAAAAAACCCACACCAAAAACTGCTGCAAAAACGCAACGTGTGAACATAGCCTAACAGGGAGACTGTTGGGACCGGGGCCTCCACCAAACGTAATCCAGCCCTGATTATATTAATATTTATACTTTGTTCAATGAGCAGCTTTGGTGCCTGAAATACACTTTACGCTTCCCACTGAAAATACAGTTTCATTCTACATTTTTCTGAAACAATAGATAGCACCAATGCCAAAAATACAACTAATAATTTCTACATCTTTTATTAAACAGCTGGCAAAGCAATAAGTGAAAAGAGGTGCGGTGATTGCACCTTCCTCAGGTTCCCTCTGCCCTATGTTATGGAACCCGTATTATTAGAGACGTGATAGGGTCTTTATTGTATCGTAGACCCCTATCACACAAGCCAATCTAGACCGTTAAACTACCTCCGATCGGCCATTTAATGGCATGTTCATAATTCTATGTACACAGAGTCACCGTTAACACATTGTTCTGTGCGAATAGAATATCCTCATTATCGGCAGCACACCTCCTGTTTACACAGAACTAGCGATGAGCGCAAGCCCTCGTTACTCGAGTGTGGCTTAGGGTGCACCGAGTATAGCAGGAGCTCGAGTGACATGTTCGCTTACCCGCGCCCACATGTTTCATTGCCTAACATTCCCAAAACATGCGGAGACGTGAACATATCACTCGAGCACCCGTGATACTCGGTGGCTACCTGAGCACCCTAGGCATACTGGAGTAACGAGCACTTGCGCGCATCACTACACAGGACCTTATGCTGCCGAGAACAATTATTTTTGTCCGCGTAAATCCTTGCTCCCGATGAACAAGCATTTTGCTCGTTTGTTGGGCGACTGCTGACCTATTTAGGCAGGCCAATAGTCGGGAACAAGTGTTCCAACCAATGCCCATTCATCATTTATTGGCTCGTCTAAATGCTCCTTTAGTAAATTGAATAAAAATCTGAATAACTCGAGGTAAAAAGGCAACCCATAACTGAGAAAGATGGTACACCTACAAAAATCACAATGGGCCTCATTTATTAAAACTGTCTAGTAATAAGACCATTTTTGTTGCCCATAGAAACCAATCAGTGCTCATCCTTCATTTTTCCAAAGCAGTTTAATCCCTTCACAACCTTGGATGTATAGGTACGTCAAAGGTCGTGTCCCCGCCTTTGATGCGGGCTCTGGCGCTGAGCCCGCATCTAATCATAACAGCTGATTTGATCAGCTATCATGTGCATCTAACAGCCGTGGGTGGATCCAAGATCCACCTGCAGCTGTTAACTATTCAAATCCCGCTATCAATCACGAACAGGGGCATTTACCACGTGCTGAAAGCGCATCACGAGTCCCGCGATCACGTAACAGGGGCGCCGATGGGTTGTCATGACAGCTGGTTGTCAAGACTCTGCTGTCGGGAGTCCCGAAACCAGGGGCTCCTTCCCTGTCCCTAGGGGTGCCCTAGCTCGCCCTATTCCCTAAATTACATCTGATGGTGAAGACTCCGGGGCCACGTACCTAGCCTTAGCTCCTGAATCCACCCCAGTCTTTTACCTTTCCCCTAGCCACGGATCAGGGGAGCAGTAGTGAACCGTAATACGGACAGGGATAAAGGAAAATGCCAATCATACAAATATACACACATAAACAACACAGGTAAACACCGGGGAGTGGAGGATTGGGTTAAACCAAACAAGGAGAAGAAAGGGGATTATCACACACTCAAAACCTAGCAACAGTCACAAATAAATCCACCAAACGCCTTCTCCAATAAGAACCATCAACAACCTCCAGCCATGCAGCATAAGCTACTGTGACAATGAGTGCTAGCCAGGGCCCAGATTATATAGGAGATGGGAATGGTCAACAGTGAGAAGCTGAGCCTTAATGCAGGAAAGCTTCCAAGAGCTGTCAACTGAGCCGATTTAACCCCTGCACTGCTAAAAGAAACTTGCACCGTTTCATATAAAGGTGAAGTTCTGCTAATCAGTGCAGGAGTAGGAAAAATTAGACTCTGCGGGCTTCTGGCTTATGTCTGTGACTGAAAAAACCCGTGACACCGGTGGTCTGCAGAAGACCCCCATGCCTGTCATTGTGAATTTCCTACGAGTGCTGGAGCGGGCCGGCGTTCATAGGAGATCATGATTTCTGCTACATATAGCAGAAACAGAAAATCACAAGGTCATGAAGATAAGATTTATGGTAAGTCTTTATTGCTTGTAGCAACCAAAGGTCAACTCTCAAACTGTTCTGTAAAAAAAATAAAACGGAGTTCTATTTGGTTGCTACGGGCAGCAAAAACGGTCTCATTATTAGATAGCTTTGATAGATTAGGCCCATTGTGATCTCTCTAGTTGTACCATCTTTCAGTTACAGCTGTAGTTATGGGTTTTCCTTTAGGTATTTACACTATTTGCTAATTTTGGGATAAGGCCACATGCCGCCTCCATACGTGAAGTACCTGTATAATCATTCTCTAATCCCTATACTAACTGTACGGCGTCCATCCCCCAGTAGCAGCCGGCCTGGTGTGGATGGACGCTGTTCTGTTTCCTGCATTTGTATGCCTTTGTATAAATTTCCTTCTCCGCACAGTAATTAGTGTATTGTGAGGCACAGGAAGCCGTATCCCCGCAGTCATGTCCCACCCGCTATGTTTTCTACCCACTCGTCCTGATTCTGCACCCAGGACCCTTAAAAGACGACACGACCTTTAGGTTTCCCAAAATCTCTGCAGATTATCAGTTGGCTCATGGCAACTATGTTATTGGCCCGCTCCAAGCTGATGGAGTAGCCTGCCCATGTATTTGCTGATCTGGTGAAAATACCAGAGCTTTGAAGATTAGCCAAGGAAACATACTATTCGTATGACTTCTAATTAAACACTTAGCTGTTGGGTGGGTCCGTATTTCTGTCCTTTATAGCAAGGAATGGAACGTGCAGATAGAAACACAGCCGTCTGGAAGGGCACACCAACGTCCTACACTAGAAAAACACTTTACTGAGGGACATACTCATACCGGAAGGCTTCTTACATAGTGTAGGCATCTTGTGAACGTTGTTTCCACAGCTTTGTCACCGGCCTCTGATCTGTATGATTGCAGGGAGAAAGCATGGATAATTTCAACTGGGGAGTTCGCAGACGTTCTCTTGACAGCCTGGATAAGTGCGATATGCAGCTCCTGGAGGAAAGCCAGCTCTCGGGAAGCACACACAGCCTGAGCAAAATGAACCAGGATGATTCCGATGAATCCTCAGAAGAAGACCTCACCACAAGCCAGATCCTGGAATCCTCTGACCTGGTAAGTCCAAGGAGGAGGCTACGGGAGAATTTATTATGCAAAGATTATATAGCGCTAACATATTCCGCAGCGCTTTACAGACATTGTCATCACTGTCCCCATTGGGGCTCACAATCTACATTCCCTATCAGTGTGTCTTTGGAATGTGGGAGGAAACCGGAGAACCCAGAGGAAACCCACGCAAACATGGGGAGAACATGCAAACCCCTTGCAGATGTTGTCCTTGGTGGGATTTGAGCCCAGGACCCCAGTGCTGCAGTGCTAACCACTGAGAAGGAGCTCAGCGGCCGGGCAGACTGTTTTCATACTTGTGCCTGTACTTTTTCCTCATCTATAGAGTCTTTGTGTATAAGGCTGCATTCACATATCCGTGTGAAGTGTCAGTCTGATGTCCAATTTTTTATTCTTTTTTTTTTGTTCAACAGGCGCCATACAGACCCTTGAACTACGTCCTATTCTCATCCTCAAAATTTGAGTCGGCATAGACAATGCTCTGTTTTATAAATCTCATTGAACTGATTCTGTCAGCAGCTTTTTGCTGCCTCGTCTCAAAGCATCATAATGTAGGCAAGGAAACACCCTGAATCAAACGATGTATCACTTAGTTGACTGGGTTCAGCCGTTCTGACAAATCGGAGATCTTAGATTTAGCATGGAGCGGAGCTGAGAAAGCTAGCCCCGCCCACACCAGATTCTGTGTACATTGTCTATTGACAGTGAGCTGCTTATCACAGAAGTGGGCAGATTCAGACGAGGGCACTCGCCAGCTAGACATAGCAATGATAATGTCCTAGCGATAAAATCTTCATTGTGAGTAAACCACAGCACACAGCCTGATAAGTGACACATCCTTGAAATCTGCTTTTTAACTCCCACCTCATGCTGTCCTTAGATTACATAGCAAAAAGCTGCTGACAGATTCCCTTTAACCCCTTACTGACCTTGGACGGGATAGTACGTCCGAGGTCAGCTCCCTTGCTTTGATGCAGGGCTCCGCGGTGAGCCCGCATCAAAGCCGGGACATGTCAGCTGTTTTGAACAGCTGACATGTGCCCGCAATAGCGGCGGGTGAAATTGCGATTCACCCGCCGCTATTAACTAGTTAAATGCTGCTGTCAAACGCAGACCGGCATTTAACTACCGCATCCGGCCGGGCGGCCGGATATGAGCGCATCGCCGACCCCCGTCACATGATCGGAGGTCGGCGATGCTTCTCCATTGTAATCATAGAGGTCCTTGAGACCTCTATGGTTACTGATCCCCGGCAGCTGTGAGCGCCACCCTGTGGTCGGCGCTCACAGCACACCTGATTTTCTGCTACATAGCAGCGAACAGCAGATCGCTGCTATGTAGCTGAGCCGATCGTGCTGTGCCTGCTTCTAGCCTCCCAAGGAGGCTATTGAAGCATGGCAAAAGTTAAAAAAAAAAAAAAAAAAAAGTAAAAAAAAAAATGTGAAAAAAAAAATATATATAAAAGTTTAAATCACCCCCCTTTTGCCCCAATCAAAATAAATCAATATAAAAAAAATCAAACCTACACATATTTGGTATCGCCATGTTCAGAATCGCCCGATCTATCAATAAAAAAAAAGCATTAACCTGATCGCTAAACAGCGTAACGAGAAAAAAATTTGAAACGCCAGAATTACGTTTTTTTGGTCGCCGCGACATTGCATTAAAATGCAATAATGGGCGATCAAAAGAACGTATCTGCACAGAATTGGAATCATTAAAAATTCCAGCTCGGCACGCAAAAAATAAGCCCTCACCCGACCCCATATTATGAAAAATGGAGACGCTACGAGTATCGGAAAATGGCGCAATTTTTTTTTTTTTTTTTTAGCAAAGTTTGGAATTTTTTTTCACCACCTAGATAAAAAATAACCCAGTCATGTTAGGTGTCTATGAACTCGTACTGACCTGGAGAATCATAATGGCAGGTCAGATTTAGCATTTAGTGAACCTAGCAAAAAAGCCAAACAAAAAACAAGTGTGGGACTGCACTTTTTTTGCAATTTCACTGCACTTGGAATTTTTTTCCCGTTTTCTAGTACACGACATGGTAAAACCAATGATGTCGTTCAAAAGTACAAGTCGTCCCGCAAAAAATAAGCCCTCACATGGCCAAATTGACAGAAAAATAAAAAAGTTATGGCTCTGGGAATGAGGGGAGCGAAAAATGAACACGGAAAAATAGAAAATCCCAAGGTCATGAAGGGGTTAACGGATGTCTGAAAAAATACATTTTACTTAATGGGTGAGTGTGCTTTACAATGAAAAAAATAATAAAAAAAAAACGTCATCACGCGGACATTTCTCACTGATGTGTGAGTGCAGCCTAAAAGGCGTATTTTATATGTCACTACTGACAATAATAGCAGATTTTGTGTTAATCTTATAGTCCCTTTTATTACATAGAGCAGTGAATGTACATATTTATTTACTAATGTGTCTCCTATAGACTACAGCAAAAAAATCTAATTACCAAACTATCTGCTGTATATAAGGGACAAAACTAATTGTCAACATGCTCTTAACCCTTCCTGTGTCCCTTTGCAACATTTAAAAAGCTGCTGTAGAATTGGTAGATATTGAGATCTCTTCTGCTGCTCTCTGTTTTATACACTTAAAGGGGTATTGCAACTTTACAAATGTTATAATAGATGAATGTGGATAAAATCTGCGCTGCTGTGACAAATAATGGATCCAGATATAGTTATAAGGTGTTCGGGTGGTTTATTCAACGCGTTTCGAAGCTCATGGCTTCTTCTTCAGGAAGTTTCCACACAGAGATATAGAGAGGTATCTCTGTGTGGAAACTTCCTGAAGAAGAAGCCATGAGCTTCGAAACGCGTTGAATAAACCACCCGAACACCTTATAACTATATCTGGATCCATTATTTGTCACAGCAGCGCGGATTTTATCCACATTCATCTATTATAACGTCTCTAAGAGGTCGCAGCGCCGACCTGTGGATCTGCAGCAGCTGACTAACTACACGCCTTTACTGTGTACCACCATGTGAGCAGTTCTCTCATAATTGATTAGAAGCAATCCTGAGGATAAGACCCTATTTGCGCTTTTTTTGTCTCCTACTTTTCTATACTAGTAACTTTATAAATGTGACATCTATCTATAGGATGTTTGTTAAGCAGAATCTGACACCCAGGTTTTTGCCACGAAATATGAGAACACCATATTGTGGAGACAAAGACCTTGATTCCAGTGATGTGGCACTTACAGGGCTGCTGCTCTAGTTTTGATAAAATCACTGGTTTAACAGCAAGAGATTATCACTACAGAGTTCGTAAATCTGCCCCATATTAATGTGCTCTGTAAAACCCAAACCCCACCAGGTTTCTGCCTATGCACAGTGTATACAGGAAGCTGCTAATCAGTGGTGTGGGCGGGGTTATACAGAGCTCAGCATGTAGAGAACTGCTAGATCTGCAGCAAAGAAAATGGTAATTTTTACCAAAACTGCAGCAAGCAGCCCCGTAAGTGATACATTTCTAGATACAGGTGCTCTGCCCCTACATCATGCTGCTCTCAGATGGGGCCTCAAAAACCTGGTGACAGATTCCCTTTAAGAGGGATTCCAACCATTAGACCTCCATAAGTTGCAAGAACAGGGGACACTGGCTGCATACCCATGGATACCCAGACCACTAAGTCACTATTGTATTTGGCTATAGCTAAACTGGGAGGGTGAAGAAATTCGTCAGTCTTCATGGTTAAGCACTCTTCTCAGTGGTATCCCCAGGCCATGTACCAGCCCCCTTCCACATTAGACAAGTCACCAATCAGTGGGGTTTCACAGATTAGCTGGACTGGCTTCCACATGATGCATAGTCCTTTAGTGCCTGACAAACGGGCAATCCCCGCATGTTTTGTGTCGGCCTAAGGCCATGTGCACACGTTCAGGATTTTTCGCATTTTTTTCGTGTTTTTTCGCTATAAAAACGTGATAAAAACGCGAAAAAAAACGCTTACATATGCCTCCTATTATTTAGAGGGTATTCCACATTTTTTGTGCAAATGTTGCGATTTTTTCCGCGAAAAAATCGCATTGCGGAAAAAAAGCAACATGTTCATTCAAAAATGCGGATTGCGGGGATTCCGCACACCTAGGAGTGCATTGATCTGCTTACTTCCCGCACGGGGCTGTGCACACCATGCGGGAAGTAAGCAGATTATGTGCGGTTGGTACCCAGGGTGGAGGAGAGGAGATTCTCCTCCACGGACTGGGCACCATATAATTGGTCAAAAAAAAAGAATTAAAATAAAAAATAGTCCTATACTCACCCTCTGATGGCCGCCGAAGTGTTCCCGCCTCTCCGGTGCATGCTCTCTCTTCCGTTCCTATAGATGCCGGTGTGGTTCAGGACCTGTGATGACGTCGCTGTCTTGTGATTGGTCGCGTGACCGCTCATGTGACTCACGCGACCAATCACAAGCCGCGACGTCATCACAGGTCCTGAACCACAGCGGCATCTATAGGAACGGACGCCGCTGAGGAGATCGTCTGGGTGAGTATAACCATTTTTTTATTTTTTTTATTTTTTTTAAACATTCTATCTTTTACTATAGATGCTGCATAAGCAGCATCTATAGTAACAAGTTGGTCACACTTGTCAAACAGTAGGTTTGACAAGTGTGACCAACTTGTCAGTCAGTTTTCCAAGCGATGCTACAGATCGCTTGGAAAACTTTAGCATTCTGCAAGCTAATTACGCTTGCAGAATGCTGAAAAAACGCAAAAAAAACGCAAAAAAAAAAAAAAATGTGGATTTCTTGCAGAAAATTTCCGGTTTTCTTCAGGAAATTTCTGCAAGAAATCCGGACGTGTGCACATACCCTCACAGCCGTGAAACATGTGGCCGCAGGGACTCTGAACATCTCACTGTAGCACCCGCAATACTCCGTGCATGCCCGAGTATCGAGCACTTGCGCTCGTCACTAGTGATAATCTCTTAATGATAAAACACTGTATTGAAATTATAGCTGAGCAAAAGACGCACATCACTGGAATCAGCCTCTCTGCCCCTGCATTGTGATTAAATAGCAGTAACCTGCTGACACATTCCCTTTACCCTCAATAAATGAATAGATACACCAGCTCAGCACAGGCCGCGTGTTTTTAGGTTCTGTTCTTGTGACTGGCTTGGCTTGATTGGCAATAGGAAAGCTATCGTCCGTCATCATATAAAATCTAATTTTATTGGGTTTTCTCTCATTACTTCATCCCTAAATTAATTTGTAGGGAACTACAGACCTTCACTTATTTTAGTAAACAGGGCATGCTCTTAAGCTATGGGGGGTTAATGATGGAAACTGCCTAGCTGTCTAGTAGATGGGTATTCATTTTTGTAAGGCTGGAATACTCGTTCCAATCATAGTGCAGCTCGCTAGGGATAGTGGGAGTTGTATAAATCCGTATGTACTAAGTCGTGCATCCAAGCAACTGCACACACACACAATTTTCTATTAATGCTATAGTTTTTGAATGCCGCTGATTTGGAGCTTTGTGTCAGAAAAATGTAGCTCCCACCATATCGACTCTTCAGAGAGGAAGAGGACTTGAATGCTACTGTCACCTATTGGAAGTAGCAATCCTAAAAGGATATCCTAAGTCATATGGCTACTTCCAAAGCTATATAGTAAGGCTTGTTAAAAGGTCGATGCTGACTTTTAGATTCGCTACTTCCAAAGTCATATGGCAAGGCTTGTTAAAAGGTCGATACTGACTTAGGATCGCTACTTCCAAAGTCACATGGCAAGGCTTGTTAAAAGGTCAATACTGACTTTTAGGATCGCTACTTCCAATAGCTGGCAAGAGTGTTCTAGTCCTCTTCCTCTCTAAAGAGGCAACTTGCATATTTAATTTCCCACACGAGCATGCATGGCATATAAGTCTCCTCACTCTGATATGCCAGGCCTGGCATGTCACTCTGCACATGAAAAAATGTTACCCCCTAGCTCCCATGATATATAATACTGTTTTTCAGAGCATTAGAATTCTGAAAAAATAGTAAATAACCCCCCTGATAAATGTCTCAAATCCATTCTTTGCCATCAGGCTCCAGGGTAACGACACAGGACTGTTCCAATTTAATTAATTTTCCAATGTCCATAACTGTTCATCCTTAATTATGTGTTCCTCCCCCGGCTCCTGGACAATGCAAACTTGTCACATAAGAAACTGGGGTCTAGTTGTCACAGAAGAGCAAGTGACGGCCATTTTAACATTATACTGGACATATGGAAACAGGCTAGTAAATGACTTCTGATCGGCAAATATCTTGACGGTAGGCAGTTGTTTATCGCTGTATATCGCAACGTGTAAGTGTCCAGCTAGCCGCACACATGAGATGGCTATCGGCTGCTTGTTCGGCAGACTATCTCGACCTTTCACATGTGATTGCGATAAGCTAATGTCTGGTTATATCTGTTCTTTTAACCCCTTAGTGACAGAGCCAATTTTTACAATTCTGACCACTGTCACTTTATGAGGTAATTACTCTAGAACGCTTCAACGAATCCCACTGACTCTAAGAATGTTTTTTCGTGATATATTGTACTTCATGTTAGTGGTAAAATTTCCTTGGTATGACTTGCGTTTATTTATGAAAAAAAAAACTGGAAATTTGGCAAAAATTCAGACAATTTTGCAATTTTCAAACTTTTAATTTTTGTACTGAGAGAGTTATATTGCATAAAATAGTTTATACGTAACATTTCCCACATGTCTACTTTACATCAGCACAATTTTGGAAACCATTTTGCAGTGTGGAAGGAAAAAATGAACATTTTACTATGTAAAATATGTGAGGGCAAGCCATTGTTTGGGTGCATGGCAGGGCTCAGAAGGGAGGGAGTACAGTTTGACTTTTTGAACCTAAAATTGGCTGGAATCAATGGCGGGCGCCATGTCGCGTTTGGAGGCCCCTTGATGTACCTAAACAGTGGAAACTCCTCAATCCTAACTCCAACCCTAACACAGGCCTACCCATGACCCTAAACCCAACCCTAACCACAACCGTATCCCCCACACCACAACCGTATCCCCCACACCACAACCGTATCCCCCACACCACAACCGTATCCCCCACACCACAACCGTATCCCCCACACCACAACCGTATCCCCCACACCACAACCGTATCCCCCACACCACAACCGTATCCCCCACACCACAACCGTATCCCCCACACCACAACCGTATCCCCCACACCACAACCGTATCCCCCACACCACAACCGTATCCCCCACACCACAACCGTATCCCCCACACCACAACCGTATCCCCCACACCACAACCGTATCCCCCACACCACAACCGTATCCCCCACACCACAACCGTATCCCCCACACCACAACCGTATCCCCCACACCACAACCGTATCCCCCACACCACAACCGTATCCCCCACACCACAACCGTATCCCCCACACCACAACCGTATCCCCCACACCACAACCGTATCCCCCACACCACAACCGTATCCCCCACACCACAACCGTATCCCCCACACCACAACCGTATCCCCCACACCCCAGCCGTATCCCCACACCCCAGCCGTATCCCCCACACCCCAGCCGTATCCCCCACACCCCAGCCGTATCCCCCACACTACAGCCGTATCCCCCACACTACAGCCGTATCCCCCACACCACAGCCGTATCCCCCACACCACAGCCGTATCCCCCACACCACAGCCGTATCCCCCACACCACAATCCCATTTCTATCTCTGGTATGCTATATCATAACAGAGGAGAGAGAAATAAATGGGAAATTGGACTTTTTTTCTTTTATTTGCGGTCGCCGTTATTCACTTAAAAATGGCGATCACAACACTGGGGATGGTAAAAACCAACCCGAATCATGTTCCCTGGGGTCTCAGCTACCCCTGGTAGCCGAGAACCAGGAGATTTTCCGATGCTGGGGGGAAGGGGGTGCTTTACCCTTATTTCTCAGCGGCGCTGTGGAATAAGTATCCTTAACTGCAGCCGTTAAAAGGCGTATCGGCGTCATTAAGGGGTTAAAGCAAAAGGGTATTGAAATCTCATCTGCCGATCCTTTTTTTCTCTGACATGAGCTGTCTGGAGATAGTACAGAGGCCCTTATACACATCAGATCCCACCGATACGGACAGTTAGGTCAACTTTCATCTAATGCAGTGTTCCCCAACTCCAGTCCTCAAGAGCCACCAACAGGTCATATTTTCAGGATTTCCTTAGTATTGCACAGGTGATGGAATTATCACCTTCAATACTAAGGGAGTCCTGAAAACATGACCTGTTGGTGGCTCTTGAGGACTGGAGTTGGGGAACACTAATGTGTCTGTGGGGCTTAGTGACCTCCATCATCTACTATAGGTTTTCCGTGCTGCAGGCGCTTTCTAGAATGCGCTACTCCTGACAACCTAGCAGCTTTCCAACTTGCACAGTTTATACATGTAACTTTTTTTAGGCAGGTTTTTCATACTCCTTAATGTAATGTCTCCATTTTACCCCCCTTCTTCGTTATACAAAGTATGACTCCTATGTAACGGTAACCCACACACGCCATGTTCTTGCACGCTGTGGATGGAGGACTGGCTTATACAGTCTTATGTACTAATAAACTGTAGTTTTATGTTTTTTTATGGCTGGTCCTTAAGCCCTTTTTACCTGTCATGTCACGCTTATTTCCACCTAAATCGTAAGCGCTTGTGAGCACGGCCTTCACTCCCCTTGTTTGCTTTTATTACTCTGTAATGTCTGAATTGTCTGTACCTGTGAAGAGCTGCGGAATGTGTTGGCGCCACATACAAAGTAGTAGCATATAACCCACAATGTCTTTATTTTCTTGTTGTAGATCATAAGCCTTTCTCCTTCCGAAGAGACAAATCACATGGAGTCTCCTTCCACATCATGCGACACAACCTCTGCCGACCCCCATTCCCTTAACACAAGAACCTCTAGTTTTGATGCGTCTTTGCCTGAAATCACTAATCCACTCTTATCTGAGGATCCTAAGGTGATGGAGTTTTGGTAGAACTCAAATGTTGGGCATGGCTGAATGACTGACTGACTGCTTTTCCAATCTAAAATTATAGCAGGAGACTAATCTACTGATTGAAGGCCATATCGTTAAGCCGTTCTTTACTGGAGAGACCAGGAAGATGGTTCTGGTCCTTTCTAGCAATAGAAAGCTTGATAAAAAATTAGACTAACCTTGGTGGCTAATAATATTGATCTTGTCCTGTGCTAGGATCTATGCTTTGTAGCATAATATTTCACATGTATATACTTTTTTTTGGAGGGGTTATGAAGGGACCACAGTAATGCAGAAGATGCTAAATAGCGTCTGGTGATGCATGTTGGTCTTCACGAACCTGTGCGAGAACATCTCCTCCATGGTTTCTCGCTATGGATTCTGTGAAATTCCACTTAAAAGTAAGCGGAAATAATGAATATCGACATCATTTTTTACAATTCCATTTGTATATATTATGAATGAGATCCATATCTGTAGCGTTAATGATGTTGGAAGCCCCGGGCTTACGTTGGTCACAGATCAAGTTTACATGTGACTCTACATGAAAGACAAGTAATTAATGTTAATGAAGTGGAACGTCTTCCTTAAAATGTTGATTACTAAAAAGAATTCTTTTATTAGTGATAGTGAATAATTGACTTGAGTAATTTATTACGTAGGTATGTAGCACTAAAGGTTTGAAGGATTCCAATCAACTTTTTTGTTTTCTTTTTTACAAATTAATTTAATTTTTTTTTATTTTTTAACCTACGCAAAACTTGAGCCTTGGTAATTCGACAACCCCAAAGTAATAATGTTATTGGCATCGGGGGGACAGTGGTAGCTGTTACACCAGTGTCCTGATGGTCTAACACAGTCCAAAGACCCCCTCTCGTTATTTTATAATGGTAGATTGGGGGTTGGACTCTGTTGTCTTTGATCTGTCTACAATAGGTCAGTGTTAAATCCTCAAAAATCTTCCTTTTTTTTTCTTTTTTGTGGAATTAAATATGCAGCGTGATGTTTTCATAAATTTACTACATGTGAAATATGAATGCGCCATGATGAATCCACGTCTGCGTTCTGCTTGTTCACACCTCTCCGCATTCCCGCTGCTTAGTGTATGACACTGATCCGGCTAACCGAGCGCTTCTCACATAGACCTGAATTGATTTTTGTAATAATTTTGCATGTCGGACTATGAGATACACAAAGTTAGCCGGCACCGGGCACCAACTGCTTGTTTTACGATGTGGGTTGCATGTCCTCTATGTGATTCCTTTTCCTATGTGGGAGCCTATTGTGCACAGCGCACATCTGAATGAATTCCTGCCATTTTGGCACAATATCAGAATATCACATTCTGACCACAGTATTTTGCTAGATTTGCACATAAAAAAAACTGCTCTATGCTGCTGTTCTGAAGGCATTTGGTGCATTGAAGACTCGATTCTTTCATTTTAAAAGGTTGGTGAAAGTTGCTCAATGTTTTCCTTCCTATATATAAGCTGCGTACACACCGACACATTTCAAACCCAGAAACAAGGGAGCGTTCATAGCTTTTGCTGCAGTCACATAATACGTGCTGTGTTCATGTTCTGGCATTCTGTGTTTGGCTTGAATTGGGGGAGTCTTAACATACAGATTCCATAGATTTCCAACCTTTGGCATTTAAGGTAACCGCTTCCTGTTACCCTCGTAATGTTCGTTTGTTTTTTTTGTTTGTTTGTTGTTTTTTTAATTGGTTCTGAAATATTTTATGTAGGTGCACATATAAAATGGTTATTACATTATTTTCTAATTCAGTCCTAGTACAAGCCTCTAGGTAGATGAAGAATTTACCAATTTAATCTTTGAGTCAATTATTTACCAGTGCTAAAATCCGCTAAAGGCCATTTCGGCAGGTACATTGGGTGGTTTGTTCAAAGATTTTCTATATATTATGTTTTAAAAATAATTTTGGCTTTAACTGAAATTTTTTCTAAAAGACCTCCATTTACAAATTTAACATCCCCCCAGCCTTATAAAATCTTACTAATGGTGCTCACATCATGAAGGCTTTCCTGGCATACTGTAGAGGATAAAGCCTCAAGTGAGTCATCATCATGAACCAATATAAGATCTGTATGTAGAGATGCCCCTTCTGGGGGAACTCAGGGGAATGATGCTTTATTCAGTTGTGGAAATATTTCTTTATGAATAGACTGTTCAGACGCCATGATCTGGAGGACTGTTAGGACACATTCAGTATTTGTAAGCCAAATTCAGGAGTGGGTGAAAAATACAGAAGTGGTGACGTGTTTCTATTATACTTCTCTGATTGTTCCACTCCTGGTTTTGTCTTACAAATACTGATGTAAAATACTGACCAAATACTGAATGTGTGAACGTGGCCTAAGCTATAAAAGCTCCATAGAATTCAGCATCAGAAAGTATCAATTAAATAAGGTTTTCTTTGGTATGTGACCATGACAAATTTTTTTCTTTTATCCATATTACCCACACACACACACACACACACACACACACACACACACACACACACACACACACATACAGTGGGTGCAGAAAGAATTCAGACCTCTTTACATTTTTCACTCTTTCATTGCAGCCATTTGGTAAATTCAAAAAAGTTCATTTTTTTCTCATTAATGTACACTCTGCATCCCATCTTGACTGAAATAAAACAGAAATGTAGTAATTTTTGCAAATTTATTAAAAAAAGAAAAACTGAAATATCACATGGTCATAAGTATTCAGACCCTTTGCTCAGACACTCATATTTAAGTCACATGCTGTCCATTTCCTTGTGATCCTCCTTGAGATGGTTCTACTCCTTCATTGGAGGCCATCTGTGTTTAATTAAACTGATAGGACTTGATTTGGAAAGGCACACACCTGTCTATATAAGACCTCACAGCTCACAGTGCATGTCAGACCAAATGAGAATCATGAGGTCAAAGGAACTGGCCAAGGAGCTCAGAGACAGAATTGTGGCAAGGCACAGACCTGGCCAAGGTTACAACAGAATTTCTGCAGTACTCAAGGTTCTTAAGAGCACAGTGGCCTCCATAATCCTTAAATGGAAGAAGTTTGGGACCACCAGAAGTCTTCCTAGACATGGCCGTCCAGCCAAACTGAGCAATCGTGGGAGAAGAGCCTTGGTGAGAGAGGTAAAGCAGAACCTCACGATCACTGTGGCTGAGCTCCAGAGATGCAGTAGGGAGATGGGAGAAAGTTCCACAAAGTCAACTATCACTGCAGCCCTCCACCAGTCGGACTTTTATGGCAGAGTGGCCCAACGGAAGCCTTTCCGCAGTGCGAGACGTATGAAAGCCCGCATAGAGTTTGCTAAAAAAAAACAAACATTAAGGACTCCCAGACTATGAGACGAAGATAGACCTTTTTGGTGATAATTCTAAGCGGTATGTGTGGGGGAAACCAGGCACTGCTCATCACCTGCCTAATACAATCCCAACAGTCAAACGTGGTGGCAGCATCATGTTATGGGGGTGGTTTTCAGCTGCACGGACAGGACGACTGGTTGCCATTGAAGGAACCATGAATGCAGCCAAGTACAGAGATATCCTGGATGAAAAGCTCTTCCAGAGTGCTCTGGACCTCAGACTTGGCTGAAGGTTCACCTTCCAACAAAACAATGCCCTAAGCACACAGCTAAAATAACAAAGGAGTGGCTTCAGAACAACTCTGAGACCATTCTTGACTGGCCCAGCCAGAGCCCTGACCTGTTCACCATTCAACCTGACAGAACTGGAGAGGATCTGCAAGGAAGAATGGCAGAGGATCCCCAGATCCAGGTGCGAAAAACTTGCTGCATCATTCCCAAGAAGACTCATGGCTGCACTATCTCAAAAGGTTGCTTCTACTCAATACTGAGCAAAGGGTCTGAATACTTATGACCATGTGATATTTTAGTTTTTCTTTTTTAATAAATTTGCAAAAATGTCTACATTTCTGTTTTTTTCAGTCACGACGGGGTGCAGAGTGTACATTAATGAGAAAAAATGAACTTTTTTGAATTTACCAAATGGCTGCAATTAAACAGAGTGAAAAATTAAAGGGGTCTGAATACTTTCCGTACCACTGTATAGACATATACACACATATATTCATATACACACATATAGAGTTATATGAAAAAGTTTGGGCACCCCTATTAATCTTAAGCTTAATGTTTTATAAAAATTGTTTTTTTTCAACAGCTATTTCAGTTTCATATATCTAATAACTGTTGGGCACAGTAATGTTTCTGCCTTGAAATGAGGTTTATTGTACTAACAGAAAATGTGCAATCTGCATTCAAACAAAATTTTGACAGGTGCATAAGTATGGGCACCTCACCAGAAAAGTGACATTAATATTTTGTAGATCCTCCTTTTGCAAAAATAACAGCCTCTAGTCGCTTCCTGTAGCTTTTAATGAGTTCCTGGATCCTGGATGAAGGTATTTTTGACCATTCCTTTTTACAAAACAATTCCAGTTCAGTTTAAGTTTGATGGTCGCCGAGCATGGACAGCCCTCTTCAAATGATCCCACAGATGTTCAATGATATTCAGGTCTGGGGACTGGGATGGCCATTCCAGAACAGTGTAATTGTTCCTCTGCATGAATGCCTGAGTAGATTTGGAGCGGTGTTTTGGATCATTGTTTTGCTGAAAGATCCATCCCCTGTGTAACTTCAACTTTGTCACTGATTCATGAACATTATTGTCAAGAATCTGCTGGTACTGAGAGGAATCCATGCGTCCCTCAATTTTAACAAGATTCCCGGTGCCGGCATTGGCCACACAGCCCCAAAGCATGATGGAACCTCCACCAAATTTTACTGTGGGTAGCAAGTGTTTTTCTTGGAATGCTGTGTTTTTATTTGCCGCCATGCATAACGCCTTTTTGTATGACCAAACAACTCAATCTTGGTTTCATCAGTCCACAGGACCTTCTTCCAAAAAGAAATTGGCTTCTCCAAATGTGCTTTTGCATACCTCAGCCGACTCTGTTTGTGGCGTGCTTGCAGAAACCGCTTCTTTCGCATCACTCTCCCATACAGCTTCTCCTTGTGCAAAGTGCGTTGTATAGTTGACCGATGCACAGTGACACCATCTGCAGCAAGTTGATGCTGCAGCTCTCTGGAGGTGGTCTGAGGATTGTCCTTGACTGATCTCACCATTCTTCTTCTCTGCCTTTCTGATGTTTTTCTTGGCCTGCCACTTCTGGCCTTAACAAGAACTGTACCTGTGTTCTTCTATTTCCTTACTATGTTCCTCACAGTGGAAATTGACAGGTTAAATCTCTTAGACAGCTTTTTGTATCCTTCCCCTGAACAACTATGTTGAATAATCTTTGTTTTCAGATCATTTGACAGTTGTTTTGAGGAGCCCATGATGCCATTCTTCAGAGGAGATTCAAACAGGAGAACAACTTGCAAGTGGCCACTTTAAGTAGCTTTTCTCATGATTGCATACACCTAGCTATGAAGTTCAAAACTCAATGAGGTTACAAAACCAAAAAAAGTGCTTTAGTAAGTCAGTAAAAAGTAGGTAGGAGTATTTAAAACAAGAAAATGATAAGGGTGCCCATACTTATGCACCTGTCAAATTTTGTTTGAATGCAGATTGCACATTTTCTGTTAGTACAATAAACCTCATTTCAAGGCAGAAACATTATTACTGTGTCCAACAGTTATTAGATATATGAAACTGAAATAGCTGTTGCAAAAAAACCAATTTTTATAAAACATTAAGCTTAAGATTAATAGAGGTGCCCAAACTTTTTCATATAACTGTATCCAGATATACACACACAGGTATACATATATATATATATATACACACATACACACAAATATACATATACACACATATATACACACACACATATACGCACATACACACTCATATAAACATATACACACAGACACATATACATACATATATACATATGTACACATACATACATACACACACATACATACTGATGTGTAACATAACTAGACACAGCCATCTGACCTTGAGGCTTTTGTTTAATAATTTAAAGTTGATTACCATGTTCATTTTTTTTAATCAAATTCTCACATTTTAGGCGGACGCTGCTCTTGATGAAGACGATGCAACTGTACAAGAAGACGACCTGTCGGGGTCAATGAGTGAGATGCCAGTAGTGTTTGAATGTAACGATAGCTATAGCCTTGAGATGGCCGAGGAAGAGAAGGATGATCGGATGATGGAGCAGTATGCACTGGCCCAGTATGTTTGTTTTTGTTTTACATTTCATATATTTTCTTTACTTGTTACAGGCTTTCCACTGATCAAAGCATCAGAGGTGTTTTTTGTTTTGTTTTTTAGAGAGACATTTTATTGGATTAGTGGTATCGAATTAAAACGTTGCGTCAATGATGCGTTTTCTGGAATGCACCGTGTTTGCAGTGTACACTGGGGATACACGAGCTCTCCCCATTGTGCACCTCGGAAGCCTGATTGTGTGGCTACACCATGGCAAAGCATACGTTGCCTATAGATCCTACGTTAAAAAAATATCTACTTAATGGTTTGTTTTTTGTTTTGTTTTGCGACACGTGTTTTCTGGTCAACTGTCCTTTTAGCCTCTGTTGGGCTGGTATCAGTGTTGGAGAAATAGGAGCCAATGGATATCTTTATCCTATGCAGCAGCTTTACTGGCGCATATTGCTAACACATTCGGAGACTGCGAGCGCAGTGTGAACTCAGCCTTATTTAGTTGGACAGCGAGCGTTCGCTTTTATCATTAATGTTTGTATTCTATCAAGATGGAGAGAACGGGGCAAATGCGGCATTTCAGGACTAGAGAACTGGATTTGTAACGTGTGCTCTGGTGCTATGACTGATGGGGACTGTGGGTAAAACATATATATAAACATAATCACTTATCACTTACGAAGTTTTACCGATGGTCTCCTCTATAGTTCCTGTAGGTTACAGTACACATTATAACTGCTGTTTTTTATTTTTCCTTTCTTCAAAGCTTTGGAGATGGAGACCGAATAACACCACCACCTCCTTCACCTTTCTTCTCCGCCATACTGGCTGCATTTCAGCCGGCAGCCTGCGATGATGCAGAAGAAGCATGGCGTAGCCACATCAATCAGCTCATGTCTGATTCTGATGGGTCGTGTGCAGTTTACACCTTTCACGTCTTTTCCTCCTTATTCAAGGTGGGTTCTGCCAGTATCAGGCTCAGGGTGTTGTGTTCAAATATCCAGAGCACTTTCATTTTTTTCATGGCGAGGTCAAAGTGTTACACCATAATGAGGGACCTATCCCTGTAGTTAGGGTTTAGCATATTGTGTTAATATAATCCATAGGTTTCTGAGGCTGATTTTTTTTATTTATTTTTTTATTTTGATCCAATGGGTCTAATTGCTTCTTGCAGAGTATCCAGAAGAGGTTCTGCTTCCTGACCTGTGACGCGGCCTGCTATCTTGGAGAGAGCCTTCGTGGGATTGGGTCCAAGTTTGTCAGCACATCCCAGCTACTGACAATGTGCTCCGAATGTCCCACTCTGTTTGTGGATGCCGAGACTGTGAGTGTTGGAAAGGATTGATCTTTATGTGAAAAATTGGGGCAGTTTTGAATATTTGTTTTGTAGTAATACCCATTTCTTTTAGTTTACAGGGATATTCCCATCTCTAAGATCCTATCCCAGTATGTAGTAGGTGTAATAATAAATAGTAATATTAGCAAATACCTCCAATTAGAAATGTATAGTTCTTCTGATACACTATGTCTCTTACCCCATGTGCAGGGAATTGTAGTAGCTTAGGTATCCATGGTTACGACCACTTACAGCTAATTAAGTGTCACTATGTGAGTGGTCATAGCCATGGATACCTAAACGGCTGTAATGCCGAGCGAATCAGAAGAACTTTTCTACATTTTTAATTGGAGGTATTTGGTACTATTACTATTACACCTACTACATATTGGGATAGGATCTTTTGGAGATGGGAAAACCCCTTTAATGTGACTCTCATACTTGCCAACTCTCTTGGAAAAGTTGAGACCTCCCTGACACATCTACGAAGTGGTACCATAGGTGTTTTTTTTGCAGCGTTGAAAGCACATTCAGTGGTCATTATAGAAGTGTAAGGAGGGCAGGGAAGGGACCTAAAAGTGTCTTAAGGGGAGGGGCCTAGTCACGGGGAAGACTTTTCCGTATGACACAAATCCACTCTTGGGCAGACGTTGCCAAAAGTTGGCAGGTATGATAGATCCCAACCATTGAAAGTGATGGGATCCTTCCTTCTTTTGGATGTCTGATTGAATTTTTGTGGTCACAATTTTAATTTGCCTATCAAATTCCTTAAAGGGAACCTGTCACCCCCAAAATCGAAGATGAGCTAAGCCCACGAGCATCAGGGGCTTATCTACTGCACTCTGTAATGCTGTAGACAAGTCCCCAATGTATCCTGGAAGAGGAGAAAAAGAGGTTATATTATACTCACCCAGGGGCGGTTCCGCTGCGGTCTGGTCCGGGGCCTCCCATCTTCTTAGGATCACGTCCTCTTCTTGTATTCACGCTGCGGCTCAGGCGTACTTTGTCTGTCCTGTTGAGGGCAGAGCAAAGTACTGCAGTGCGCAGGCGCCAGGAAAGGTCAGAGACGCCCGGCGCCTGCGCACTGCAGTACTTTGCTCTGCCCTCAACAGGACAGACAAAGTACTCCTGCACCGGAGCCGCAGCGTGAAGACAAGAAGAGGACGTCATCCTATGAAGATAGGAGGCCCCAGACCGGACTGCGACGCCCATCGGATCGGACCGGACCGCCCCTGGGTGAGTATAATCTAACCTCTTTCTCAACTTTCAGGATACATCGGGTCTTATCTACAGCATTACAGAATGCTGTAGATAAGCCCCTGATGATGGTGGGCTTAGCTCATCTTCGATTTTGGGGGTGACAGGTTCCCTTTAGCATTCATTTGGCTGACCGCTATCTCTCATGACCTTTGCAAAAAAAAAAAAAAGAGAGGTTTTTAGGATCAGGCATGTTGGTGTCTTTGCTCCCAAAAACACAGCTGTTGGCCTTCCTCCAAACATGATAGATAGCTGTCCATAGATGGAGGTCTAAACCTAACTAGCTGTAAAATGAGCAGTGTTCATAGGAGGTGTCAAGTTTGCTAAGATAGTGGGGAAGTCCAAAGTGTGAACTGAAGATGGTTACCAAATATGCATTTATCTTTCAGCTGCTATCATGTGGGCTCCTCGAAAAGTTAAAGTTCAGTGTTTTAGAACTGCAGGAATACCTGGACACGTACAACAATAGGAAAGAAGCTACAGTGTCTGTGAGTGTACATATGTGTATATAGTGTATATATTTCTTTTTTATTTAAGGTCCTTATACACATTAGATGAAAATGGAGAAACGAACAAACTTTCATGGAACCAAACACCTTGGACTAAATCGTCCAATATTGGATTTTTTTCCACCAATGATGCAGTCAGTGCTGATCATGGGATGAAAAAAATTGACTATTCTTTATGACCGAAATCAGCCACTTAATGACAGGTTTATCCAATGTATATGGTATGGGCTCCATAACGTTAATGACCAATAGATTTACATTTGTAAGTCTGTCCAGATATCATTGTAAGAATATCTCCGTTCCCTTTAGGGCTACTGCATGCAAATAAAATACTATGTGTACATGTGAGAAATGTGAGAACAAAAACCAACATGTATCCCAAAAAGACTTGCTTGTCGTCTTTTATATATTTTTATGCATTTACCTGATATCTATATTTCATTGATTTTTAATTCTTCACTTTGCATGCATAATAAAAGTAATTTTATAATCATTTCTAATTTTATCCCAATCAGTGGCTAAAAAACTGTAAATCCACATTCGTGGGAGGTTCAAAAGATGGAGTTATCACATGTCAACCGGGAGACTCAGAAGAAAAAGTAAGAACTCTCACTACTTTACTTCTTCTCATCTGATATATGAATTTAGTTACTCACAAGCTGTTGTCACTGACCATATAAGTTTACCCTACAGTAAGATAATAGATACACTAATAAGTATGCAGCAGAAACTAATGAATGTGTATCATAGTCCTGCAGAGTGAAACAGTACAGAATTACTTCTGGTGGAAGAACCTGAACTGAAGTTGTCCCAGTGATCAACTGATTGCAGGAGGTCCAACATCATAAACCACCCATTGATCAGCTGTTATTTCTGGGGAATATAAATCGCTAACCATGTATTGCATGGACAGGCTGGTGTAAAAGGGCGCTGTGCATCAATTGTCACATCCGGTGCAGCAAGTCATGAAAAAGGAGTTCAACATTCAACACCATTTTAACAATGGCCTGTCTAACACTCCACACATATTCTTTTTCAGTGTACTGATCCTTCGGCTGGTAATACATGAGGCGACGTCTCCCCTTTGACACACACTAAGGGCTCCTTCCATGTCCGAGAAAAAGGGACCAATTATTCTGAACAGACTTTGATAAAACGTTGATCGGAGTTTGCTCAGAGTGTGATCTGTTTTCTCCCTGAAAATCAGACCACACTTAGATATCATTCGAGTGTTTTTCCCAAAAATTTTTTTCAGTACTTATACACTTGTATTGCTGATTTTGATCCGACCTTCAGATCAAAATCGAACATGTCTCCGCAATTTTCCACCAATTTCTTGGTCCGGGAAAGATCAAGAACATGTACATAGCCCTGTAGACTATCACAGGTATGAGTGCTACTGCAAACCATGTATAACACTCATACGTGAAAATCGGAGGTCTCAATGAGCACTAAGACATATTACTAGACTACGGTTATGTACACATGGCCTCCGCGCATCATTTTTGAAGCAGGAGACTCTCGCAGTTTTTTCTATGAAGCTTTAAGTGCTTTTTCAGGCGGGTTCCAGGAGGAATCCACATGACAAAAGACGTCTTTTGCACATACCCTAAGGACCCTAAGTACATCTGGTGACACTGGGGCCTGTCCAATATCGAGTGATCCTGTTCATAGGAAACTCCTAGTATTTGGATTTTGAAGGGTTTTCCCGTTACAAAAATGTATGACTAAAAGGAGGCATGCAATATGCAGGGTGGCATCTGCCCTGGTGACAGATGTTGGTGGAGAATAAAAATCAGAATTTTGACCTTCAGTCGCCTGATCCTGTTTGTTCTCAAGGATACAAGCAACCACCAATGTTTCCTAAAGTAATCTGGATGTTTTTACATTTTATAATCTTAGCGCTTTTCAGATTACACAACAAATTTGTTCAGTTTCTGTACCGTGCTGGTATTGCAGAGCATTACAACGCCATAGCTTGTTATATTGAACCCACTCATTCATGTATATTTTAATGAAATTAGTTTTACCTAATTCTGTTTATGCAAAAGTCAGGATGTGCTTGACACAACACGTTGCATCAGGTTCCGGCAGAATTGTACGTATGTCGCACCTTCCGGTAATCCAGGCATGGCAACAGCAGCCTCTGCTTGCAATATGTACCCCACCTGCCCCAACCCCACCGCTTCTATAAACCCTTTATTTTTATATATTTTGTTAATGTGAAGATTAAGCTGACATGGCAGAATTGGGCTCTTGGATATAGAAGAAATTTCTAAACTCCTGTAGTGTATTGAAGAACTTCACAGTCCCTCATGTGCTGCTGAGACGCTTCTGTCAGGGCTTAATTTAGTGCTCATCTGGAGAATGGTAATGGTGTCTGTATCTCCTGCCGTGCTGTAGATGGGCCTCTGTGTGTGGTGTACCAGCAGTAAATCCACACCCTAAGAATCGGTTGTTATATTCTGAGCTCTGCATAAAATCTCATTTTCTAATTCTACTCTTCTCTGTAATTCATATCTTCTGGCCTCTAGCTGAATATTAATTTCATCCAGTGTTTGATTGTATTTGACAGTATACTGTACCAAACTTTTGACCAGTGCTTTGTTCCATCACTTCAAAAATGTTGGACAAAACCCGTGACTATAAAGTCCTGTGATATTTGCCCGAGCCCTTAAAAACTTGATTTTCTTTTTGAAAGAGCACCTATTACTGTGTCAAAAATGGCCATTTTTGATCTTCTTATATTCCCTCTGTTCCCCTTCTTTTGTTTAAAATCTTCTATATGATTCAAGAGATATTGGCCTCTATATTTAGTGATTATTTTTGTATTTTTATTTTTTTTTTAATCATGGGGCCTGGCTCACATGATTCTGTGGGGTGTGTCCTTAGACTGCTTTGCATAATTATCTTTTGAACCACACCCCCCTTTATAAAAACACACATAAAAAAGGACAAAAAAAAGACCCCCACCTCTGGAATTGTATGTTGGATTACAAAAAACAACAAAAAATGAATTAATTGGGAGCAACGGGAATAATAAGGTAAAAACTGGCTATTGATGACCTGGCGATGAGTGCTCTTTTAATATACTGATTTTCAGTTCTATAAGAGGAGAATGCAGATAAAATCTCCATGTTTTCCTTGTGTTTCATACTTGGTTGTATGATAGGAAAAGCTTGGGTATCTGCCCTATAAGTCAATGTCTGATCCTTTAACAGGCCTTGCAATTTGGCTAAGGATAAAAATCAGTCAAATCAGTCATATCCGAAAGAGACGCCCATCTGCAGGCGGCTGTTTCAGGGTTCTTGCTCCTTGTTTGTGTCTTCAGGGGTAATGTTATACTGTTTCTCCTTACTGAGGCCGCTAACTTGCATGCCTTTTTTCCAGGAGCATTACCTAAGACTCCCCTATGCCAGGAACCATACGTAAAACCCTAGACCGACCCAATGTAAGAGATTTTAATCACAAGTCGTGTATTTGAACCCCATAAGGAAACCCTAAAATCAATACAGGCCCCAGACCCCCTAAGAAAATATGGATTCTAGGTGGAATTCTGAAGATACTCACCCTTCCTCATTCCTGCATATTATAGTCGTCTTCACTTCCGGGCCCCGGCATCATGATGTTGTCTGCGGCAGCTCGCGGGAATTGCGGTCAGGACACCTTCCAGGAGTCCGGGATAATCCCCTTTTTTCAGGAGCCTCACATACATTCTGGGAGAGTTAGCAAGTATGGCGTAAGCATACAGTATAAGATTCTTCCTCTCTATATTTGTTTACTTCTGTGTGTCTCTTTTTAAAATCTGATGTAAATGAGAAGTTTTTGACCATTTTTTTAAATTTTTTTTATATCCACGTTTGAGAAACACTTGCACAAAATTAGACTAACGAGAAAGTTTACAGTAGATATAAACCGCATCAGGTATTCACATTGTTCTTAGGCCGTCAGCTAAGGGATAATCTCGCGGAAGGAAGGAATTCTGACTCATTTGGCCGTTTCTACAGGAATGTCCGAGAAAACACTGTTATTTATATTAGCAGAAGACTCCTATACATGAAATTAATCATTGAGGTTTATACAGGTCAAAACAACAATTTGATAGAATGAAACCTTGGAGACAAATGTAAAAATGCTCTTCAAGAAGGGGGTGGTCCTATCAAAAGAAGAGGTCAATATACCCTAAAACTTGTTCAAGAATAATCTGTTCTAAATGGGAGAGTTCTTAAAACAATTAACAATTATCTGGTGGAGAAAAGAAAAATGTAAAAATTGTAGTGTAAATTACAATTGAACTAAATTGCTTGTGTGTTTTCAACTACGCCAAGCAGAATTGCGAATGCAGCTCTTGTTTAGAATGTGGGCTGTAATCCAGAACCAGTAGAATACATCAAATGCAATTTATTTCAGGGCTGGGTGTTAAAGTTGGAGTTATTTTTCAGTGGAGGTGGAAGAAATGTACCGGCCACAACTCTGGCTTCAAAATAAAAATCTGAAATATTTTATGATTGTTTTTTTTTTTGGCATTTTCGTGATGAAAAGCCCTATTTTACTACAGTAAATTTTTAATTTGTAACGATTATTAAAGAGCTATTTCTGAAGGAGTCGAAGTCAGAGCTGGAGTGATTTCGTTTAGAAATGGAGGAGCCGGAAGTTTAGCTCAACGACTCCATAGTTCTCATTTATTCACAAAGTTACTGGACTCTGTAGATTATTAATTCTATATGTAAGCTTGTGTGTAGCCTTTATTAATTCACTGTTAATCACTGTTCTAGCCAAAGGTTAATGTACTGTGGTAAAAAAATAGTGACTTGTTAGGAACTTGGCACTAAGGACACATGCTGCAGTAGACCCGGCGCCCTAGATATGCCCCGGTTTGACTGTTGGTGCTTTGTCTACAGAACAGCAGATCCAATTACATTGTGTTTTAGCTTGTCCTTTAATAATCTGCTGTTAGACTCCTTTCATGACCCATAAGTTTAGTGCCAAGGAACAGATAATGCCTTATGTTTGATTATAAAGCACGGCCCATACACAAAGCCTGTTATAAGGCTGTGTGCATTATTCCTAATTAGTGATGGGTGTTATCCGATCATGCGCGGGTGCTAACAAAGTGACTTCGATGTGCTCAAATAATATTTTCAAGTCCCTGCTTTCGCATGTCTTGCTGTTGCATGTGTTACGGCTGTCAAACAGCTGCGAGACTTGCAGCCGCGGGGACTCGAACATATTTTTCAAGCATGACGAAGACCGGGGCCGTGGAGTTGATAAGTAAGCCAAACCTCCGACTCCTCAGTTTCCATGACACCGACTCCGACTCCACCAAAATGGGCTCCGACACCACAGCCCTGACAAAGATACTCGGTTAGTACCCGAGCATTCTTGGATAATGCACATTCGCTCATCACTATTCCAGAAACCCAAGCACTCTTTTGGAACTTCTATTCACTATGAATCAATCTAGTTAGATGTGTTTCGAACAAATACAAGGTCGTTCTAACTACCTCCAAACAACGTTTTTTTTTTTTTTGTACAAACCCAATTTATTAATTGGGAGTTTCTTTGGTTTTATAGTAGTGGTATTAAAGGGATTATCCATTTTAGAAAACCCATTTTTCCATACGGTATTAGTCAATTCTGAGTTAATAAGGGGATCCTATGTTCAAGATCGTCCTCTTTTGGCCAGAGCGGAGAGTAGATGCATAGACCATCACCGGCGGTGGAGGACCTGTCCTGCGTTAGGGCTCGTTCAGACAAGGATATAATCAGTCTGTGTGCTGTCCTGTAGGCATACAGATGGCACACTGACCAATGTGATACTTCATGTGAATGTTTTTACACTCGGACAGGTGGTGCGCATGTAAAGAATTGTAGCATGCACTACTTTGATCCGTATTTCAAATCAGACTCAATCAGAAGTCAATGAGTGCACAAAAAACGATCACACGTGGGTTACCTTCCATATGTCGTGCTTTTTTTCATGGATCCATTACAATTATTAACATAGAAATTAAAATACATTTTCCTATGATTTCTAAAACTATACCGGATGCCATAATGGATGTACAAAGCGGACATGCGAATGGCATAAGGATTAAAGAGGAAAAACAGTAGGTCTATATTTCTAGGATGAAAAACAACTGATTGATTTAAATAGTCATCGTGTAATGTTTCATCTCTCCTGCGGGGGTGCTGCAGGGAAAGAGAATACTTTTTTCTTGCAAGGTTTATCTAGCTGATAGCTGGTCGTTGCAGCACAAGGAAATTTTGTCAAAGAACCCAACCAGCAAGTAGGGATTGTCCACATTGGAGAACACTCTACGGTTTATTGTTTTTGAGGGTTTCTTGTTTTGTTTTTTTCATCAATTGGTTTGGACTGCAGAGGCCTCCTGTCACTTCCCATTTCCAATGTTCTTTTCATTATACTTTTTTTTTTTTACTAGCTTGTGTGACTGCCCTGCATGCTATAGGTATAATATTATGTTTTTCAACCCCTCCAGTGGTTGAAAAATGACTGCTAGCGCTGCTTTGTGAAGCTGTGCAGGTCTGGGGTCTTTGTATTGCATGCACTGACGTGACTCTGTCCTCTCTTCTCCTCTTTTCTCACACCATGCTGTCTCACCAGCAAATGGAATCTCTTGCCGTAAGTCTCTTTTCTTTACTATTTTCTCTTCAATGTCATGATTTCAAATCCTGTACTAATACCTCTAACTGGAAATGTAACCTGACTATTCAGTGTTTTCTGATTCGCCTACCCCACAAAATCTTGCACATTATGGAGCTCACCAGAATCGTGAGGAGGTCTGTGTGTCTTTTACTACTTGAGTATGACACAGATATCTGTATGACAAAATGTTTCCACATGATATCCAGAAAGGAGATTGCATTATTTGTTTAGAATTGATAAATTGACGGATCATGATGATGCCATCTTGCGGTGTTCTTCTCCCAGGGAACATCCAAGATATTTACATGGCTCCAGGAATGTTTGGTTTTGTGGACATTACTTTTAATCACTTTAAGGCCACGTTCACATGTTCAGCATTTGGTCAGTATTTTACCTCAGGATTTGTAAGGCAAAACCAGGAGTGGGTGATAAATACAGAAATGGTGACGTGTTTCTATTATACTTTTCCTCTGATTGTTCCACTCCTGGTTTTGGCTTACAAATACTGAGGTAAAATACTGACCAAATACTGAGCGTGTGAACATGGCCTTATACTAACTTTTATTCCAATTTTAATTAATGTTTTACTGGCTACTGTTGGCTCAGGATGGCTACTATTATCCTAAGGGAAGCTTTCCTATCCAGAGGGTTAGGGTCCACATACGACTGTTTGATCCCGCTTGTGTCTCCCTAACTGGTGGCAGCTGTAAATACTATCCCGGGAAAGTCATAATAAAACTGAAACATGGTACTAGATAGCGATGAGTGAGCTTGCTCGCATAAGGTGTTATCTGAGCATGCTCGAGTGCTAATGGAGTATGTTCGACGTGCTCTAATACTATGGTCGAGTCCCCGCAGCTGCCTGTCTCGTTGCTGTTTGACAGCCGACACACTTGCAGGGATTGTCTAACAAACAGGCTATCCCTGAATGTGGAGCACATGAGCATGCTCAGATAATACCTGATCTGAGCATGTTCGCTCATCACTACTTATCTGTGGTCGCAATCCTGCCTCATAATGAACAGGAAGTATACATCTAACACATCACCATTAGACAAAAAAATTGCAAGATTTACAATTTTTTTTTTTCAATACAGATCGCTATATACAAAAAAAATAATCCCAAAATAAAAAATAACATTGTACAAAAAAATCTTTAACACCGGGGTATTTTTTTTTTTTACATTTTGGGGGCTTTTTTGGCGTTTGTTACAGACCATACAGTGTAGATACCTATGTCTTAAATACTTCAGAGGGTTATTTAAATGAAAGCTCAGACAGAGAGGTTACTGGAGGGGACTGGGCACATAGGACAACCTCTAATAATGGAAGGGGTTATCCCAAAACCAACATTTTTCAAATACCACATTAAATTGATAAATGAAGTTGAGCCAAAAGATTTGCAGGACCTTGGCTTAGCCGTCACATCGGCACTGGTAGTCTGTGGCCACCAAAACCCGGCACTGAAAACCTCCTACTACTTGGGACTCGTGCTATTCTGACTAGTAGGCCCAGTGACTTCATTACATTGCAACACAACACAGGCTGCGGAAGTCCTCACTGATTTAGAGACCGGGGTCTGAAGTCCACTGTGTGATGGGAGCTGTAATGAGCATTTGCCATCACCGCTATAGATGGAGAATGGAGCAGTGGTAGCACAAGCTCATTACTCCTCCATTCTCATGGGGGACTTTCAAGTCCCCCTTTCTTAGGATTTGAAGAGAAGCATGTGGGTAGGTGATATGTTTAACCTTTTACAGCCTTGTGCTGATCGTTTCCAATATCTGGAAGGGTCTAGCATGTCTGATTTTGTTCTCTACGAGATATGCCACTGTCAGATGTGTGTCCGCAGCTCTTGCATAAAAAGCACATGACCGTTTGGCAGAGTGAGCTCTCCTGTGGATGGGAAAGTTGGGCGAGATGGCTGACCGCTACCTAAAGTGTATGGGGGGCTTAAGACATTGGTGGTAGTCTTCCATAATCTGATCTGTTACCAATCCATATCCTGACATCCAACTGAATCTGAAAGATCTTGATGTTTAGTCTGGCCAAACGCATTAGATGGCTTTCAGCCGGTCATCCAACCAGCCAAGATTCCCTTACGGCAGAGTGTCCTAAGTTCTCTGTGAAAAAGCTGCTGACTAACGATTCATCCGGTGGCTCATCACAGGGAGAACAGTACAATCAGCACTCTGAAATCAGATGTGCGTAATCGAAATCTCTCCCAACAATTAGTTGGCCAGGACCCCCCATACACATTAAACCATTGACTGAACCCAGCGATATCTGCGAGTTTAGCTAATATTAATCATATAATGTCTATGGGGGCTTTCAGTCTTCGAGGTTGAATCATGTATTGATGCACCAGGATAGACAGGAAATTATCACTCACATATAGTATTTCTCCATGACATGGCTGGATTAAAAAGCTCTGCTGATATCTCTGTTTAGGAAATACCAGCGACAACTGAAGAGAGCTTACAGTTGTGCCCAAAAGTTTACATTCCCCAGCAGAGTTTTTGCTTTCTTGGCCTTTTTTCAGAGAATATGAATGATAACACCAAAACTTTTTCTCCAGTCATGGTTAGTGCTTGGGTGAAGCCATTTATTGTCAAACTACTATGTTTTCTCTTTTTAAATCATAATGACAACCCAAAACATCCAAATGACCCTGATCAAAAGTTTACATACCCTGGTGATTTTGGCCTCATAACATGCACAGAAGTTGACACAAATTGGTTTGAATGGCTACTAAAGGTAACATCCTCACCTGTGACCTGTTTGCTTGTAATCAGTGTGTGTGCATAAAAGCTGAGTAAGTTTCTGGGATCCAGACAGACTCTTGCATCTTTCATCCATCCACTGAAGTTTCTGTATTGTGAGTCATGGGGAAAGCAAAATGATTGTCAACAGATCTACGGGAAAAGGTAGTTGAACTGTATAAAACAGGAAAGGGATACAAAAGATATCAAAGGAACTGATAATGCCAGTCAGCAGTGTTCAAACTGTGATTAACAAATGGAAAATCAGGGGCTCTGTAAAAAACTAAACCACAGTCACGTAGACCACAACTGCCAGGAAAATTGTTCAGGATGCAAAGAAGAGCCCACAAATAATATCAGCTGAAATACAGGACTCTCTGAAAACTAGCGGTGTGGCTGTTTCAAGATGCACAATAAGGAGGCACTTGAAGAAAAATGGGCTGCATGGTCGAGTCATCAGAAGAAAACCATTACTGCGCAAATGCCACAAAGTATCTCTCCTATAATACGCAAAACAGCACAGAGACAAGCCTCAAAACTTCTGGAACAAGGTAATTTGGAGTGATGAAATCAAAATTGAACTTTTTTGGCCACAACCATAACGTTACATTTGGAGAGCGGTCAACAAGGCCTATGATGAAAGGAACACCATTCATATTGTAAAGCACAGAGGTGGATCGCTGATGTTTTGGGGATGTGTGACCTACAAAGGCACAGGAAACATAGTCAAAGTTGAAGGAAAAATTAATGCAGCACATTATCAGCAAATACTGGAGTCAAATTTGCACTCATCAGCCTGGAAGCTGCCCATGGGACCTACTTGGACATTCCAACAAGGCAACGATCTAAAACACAAGGCCAAGTTGATCTGTCATTGGCTACAGCAGAGCAAAGTGAAGATTCTAGAGTGGCCATCTCAGTCTCCTGACCTCAATATCATCTCTGGGAAGATCTCAAGCGCACAGTTCATGCTAGACAGCCCAGGCATTTACAGGAACTAGAGGCTTTTGGCCAAGAAGATTGGGCAGCTTTACCATCTGAGAAAATAGAGAAACTCATCCACAACTACCACAAAAGACTTCAAGCTGTCAGTGATGATAAAGGGGGAAATACACGGTATTAAGAAATGGGGTATGTGAACTTTTGATCAGGGTCATTTTGATGTTTTGGTTGTCATTATGATATAAAAAGATAAAACACAGTAGTTTGACAATAAATGGCTTCACCCAACAACTAACCATGAGTGGAGAAAAAGTTTTGGTGTAATCATTCATATTCTCTGAAAAAAAGGCCCAAGAAAGCAAAAAATCTGCCGGGCTATGTAAACTTTTGAGCACAACTGTACAGGTTTTCTTTAGGGGAGTACATGGATGGGTCAGATCCCATATATTTGTGTTTTGGTCATTGTGAGATCAGATACTTTTATGTAAATGCCAAAGATTCAGGTTTCCAGTAGTTCACACATCCTACTCGTTAATATTTAGCCTCTTTTTGAGGGCTTGTTCCATGGGGCTACCAGCATTTATACAGTTTACCCTAAAAACTAACAGAGAAAAGATGAAGATTTAGGCTATGTTCCCACCTTCATTAGGTAATATCACTTGTCTATTCCATTCTAGAAACAGATATTTGATATATTCAAAATAGATCCACTAAGTAACTGATGCAAACTGAAGCAGAAGGGCCTTATGGATTAATGGTGGTTGGGGGACAATCCCTTTTAGTATTATGAGATCTTTCTGGCTTATGTTGTGTTATTTTTTAGAAAGGGAAAAAAGACATTAGTCTTATTTTTTTTTTTACACTTTTCCTTCTGTGTAAAAAACAGACACATGACGGAAGTGGGTCAGATCCCATAATAATCGGTGGAGGACCTCACCTTCCGTTTGCACCGGTTTTGGACTTGGATTCCATTTTTGTGTTCCTAGAAGGGAAAAGATAAATGGAATACCCTAATGCAGGGACTTTTACGATTTAATTCAAAAAGCGGTAATGAAAAATATAATAAGTTGCATGTCTCAGAGATTTGGTGTATCCTGGGAAGTCTGCAGCCAGGACATCCACAGCAGTGATAAGTCATTGGGCAAAGGACCATGACGCTACCATTGTTGGGCTACAGTCAAACATCCTTTTCCTCTTTTAGATCTTTCAGATAATGACTGATTTACTTTTTTTTTTATCTTATTTGGGTTCTCTGCGTGAACTTTTTTTTTCCATTGACACTCAGCAATGGATCAGTCAGACATATGTAAATGAATCCATTTTTGATGGATGCAAAAAACGAAGATTGGTTTTTCATCCATTTTTGACGGATTCCCATGGACTTGACAGACTATATCTGATCTGCATTGAACATGCACTAAGTTTAAGAAATTATTTTGTTAAAACAAAAATTGATGTGTAAATGCTTTTTTTTTTAACTCAATTAAATTTTTATTAAGAATAACATTACAATTGACATGTTACATTCTTGTTTTCAGTACAAAGTTTTCCCCCCAAATGAACCCCGCAATCCCAACTTATCCTGCCCCCCCCCCCCCCCCAATAAGACAGCCCACCTTGTTTAATAGCTCCACACTCAAATCTATAGGATGACTATCCCCTCAGTTAGGACCATAGGCCACGTGTTATGTTTTCACCAATTCAGGGTCTTGATTCACCCGGTCTCTATAACAAACCTATCCCATGGCAAGCCACGGAGACCACAGCTTATTGGACATTTCAATTTTCCCTCTTTTCTGATAAAACCCCTTTTCCAGTTTCAGGCCCTGCTTCACATATTGGAGGAATTCTCTTCTTGAAGGCGGCTCGTCCTTAATCCAATTTCGCGCTATTACCTTCCGGGCCATATACAGCAATCTGGCAATAGCTGTCTCCAGGTTGTTATCCACTCCAATCTCATCCACGCACCCCAACAAGCACACCATCGGGTCCCTTGGCACCGTGCATCTGTATGCTCCTTCCACACGACTCAAAACTACCAACCAAAAAGCAGCCAGTCTCGGACACGTCCACATCATATGAAATATATCTGCATCTGTAGATTTACACCTCGGGCACTCAGAATCATCACGCAAGCCTGCCTTATATAACACCTTCGGAGATTTGTAAACTCTGTATTACATAAAGCTGTGACAGCCTATACGGCTCGCTCAGAGACAGCTGTGGAACCCACTCCAGCACCGACTCCCAAGCTTCATTCTCCATTGGGCCCAGATCCCTCTCCCACTTAGCTCTCGCCAGTATTGGAAACCTTAACAGGAAAGTGTGCAGCAAGTCTTTATAAAGAGTGGAAGTAACCCCCCAGTAGTCCCTTCACCACACACATACTCTAACACTATATCCCTTTGAATTCTGATTCCTCCGTCCCTGTTCTGAGCTCCAAATGCGTCTCATCCGCAAATATTGATATTCCCCCGCAGGCCCGAGATCAAATTCCACCTGCAATCGGGAAAGGGATTTCAACTCTCCCTGCTCAATTATCTGATAGACATATTGAATCCCCTTGGCCTGCCATTCTGGTAGTACCCCCATTGCCACAAACTCCTTTAAATTATTATTATGCCATAGCGGGGAGAATCTGGTCAGACCCGTAATCCCACGTATATGTTTGTCTACCCCATAGCTTACATATCAATAACATAGTCGGATACAATTTCCCCAAAGCCCCCAGGGAGCCATCCTCCAGACATTGTACTGCTGGCCTTCTTTTTGTCACCTTTTCCATTAATTGCTGTACCGCCCCGGACGACCCTTCATGCGCCCAGCCCTTTAAATGCTGACTCTGGGCTGCAAGAAAATATACTTCAGGGTTAGGCAATGCCAAGCCCCCATCTTCCTTGGGTCACTCAAGTGTCTCCAGTCTGATACGTGGATGTTGTCTCCCTCATACCAAATTCCTGAACAGGGAGTTAATCTGCCGAAATTTCCCACGCGGTATCCAAACTGGCGCATTATGAAGAACATACAGAATCTTCGGCATCAAAATCATTTTGATAAGATTCACCCTGCCCACCACAGATAAATGCAGCTTAACCCAAGCATCCACTTTTGCCTTAAGAACACCTAAGATCGGAGTCCGATTCCTATGTATGTAATCCGTAACCGACATAGATACCCATATCCCAAGATATTTAAATTGACTTACCACTTTCAGTCGCCCATCCTCCAGCAGCTCACTCCCTTCCTCCCCTACGTCGTCCACTTTAAACAAAATAGACTTACTCCAGTTTATCGTCAGTCCTGACATTGAGCCAAATCTTTCAATAATCCCAATAGCCCCCCCCACGGAAGCAACCGGGTCAGCTAGAAACAGTAGAATATCGTTTGCATACAACGCCACCCTCTCTTCAATCATTCCATATTTAAACCCAGACACCTCGTCAGACTGTTGAAGTTTAGCAGCCAATGGCTCCACGGCCAGAGCAAACAAAAGAGGAGAGAGCGGACATCCCTGCCTTGTCCCTCTAGCTAATTGTATAGTCCGTGATAACTCCCCATTCACCCGGACTCTGGACATCGGCTGCGAATACAGCAGCCGAATCCAGGACACAAACCCCATATATTGCAACACCTGCCAGAGATATCCCCATTCCACACTGTCGAACGCCTTATGGGCGTCTAAAGATGCAATAACTCTCTGGCCACAGTTATCAGACCTAAGCTGCAGATTCATAAATAGCCTCTGTAGGTTGACCGCCGTGGATCTATCAGGCATAAAGCCAGATTGGTCTGGGTGCACCAGGCCGGAGATTACACTCGTCAACCTCATCGCCAACAGCTTGGCCAGAATCTTGACATCTATAGTGAGCAAGGAGATTGGCCGATATGACTCAGGTTGCCCCAAGTCTTTCCCCTCCTTAGGAATCACCGCTATTATGTCCTCTCTCATGGATGTAGGCAGACACTCCCTAGTCTTAGCCTCCTCTAGGACAGCCTTTAATCTGGGAATTAGCACCTCCCCCATATGTTTATAGATCTCAGCAGGAAACCCATCCCATTAGCCATAGACTGTAATGCCCGACCCAGTTCCTCCTCCGTGATAGGAGCCTCCAAGCCCTCTCTATCTGCATCACTCAACCTCAGGAGCTCCAGTCCCTCAAGGAACGCCACTGTGTCTCCCACCGTCCCATCCACCCGAGAGGAATATAGGTCCTCGTAAAAATCCGCAAAAACCTCCAAAATCTCTGGAGTCTCAGAGACACTCGTACCACTTCCGGAAACCAGAGAATGGACAAACGAAGTACTTCTCTGTGCAGAAGCCACCAGCGACAGCATGTGACCTACAGTTTCACCCTCCTGATAATAAGCCAGCTTCATGAATTCCCGCTTCCTTTCAGCTTTACCCAGCAAAATTTCTTCCAGATGACTTTGAGCTGCCTTTAATCTTTTCCCAGCTTCCGGAGTACCCAGTGTCACCATCTCATCCTCCGCTGCCCTCAACCCATCAATCGCTGCCTTCTCTGCCGCTCTCGACTTCCGCTTACATCTATTAATGTCTCTAAACAGCAGCCCTCTTAAAGGGAACCTGTCACCATGTTTTTGGAAGATGGGATAAAAATAGCGTTAAATAGGGGCAGAGGTGGGCATTACATTAGTGTGTTTGTTATGCGTTTATTACCCACCTAAGTTGCCGAAATACCTTTGCAAAGTCTCCGTTTTCGCCTGTCAATCAGGCTAGTCTGGTCAGATGGGCGTTGTCTTCCCCCAGATTTTGCGTAGTTTTCCGTTGGTGGCGTAGTGGTGTGCGCATGCCCAAGGTCCCGAATCCTCTGCCAGGGGATTTCAAAGAGCGCGGTGTCCGTTATTGCATTGGTGATCGGTGGGCGCGGCCATCTTCCTTTGGCCGCGCGTGCGCAGAAGCGGCGCTCTGCCGGCCGCGGCATCAGGAAAATGGCCGCGGGATGCCGCGCGTGCGCAGATGGATATCGCGGCAGCCATTTTCCTGAAGCCGCGGCCAGCAGAGCGCCGCTTCTGCGCACGCGCGGCCAAAGGAAGATGGCCGCCCCCACCGATCACCAATGCAATAACGGACACCGCGCTCTTTGAAATCCCCTGGTAGAGGATTCGGGACCTTGGGCATGCGCACACCACTACGCCACCAACGGAAAACTACGCAAAATCTGGGGGAAGACAACGCCCATCTGACCAGACCAGCCTGATTGACAGGCGAAAACGGAGACTTTGCAAAGGTATTTCGGCAACTTAGGTGGGTAATAAACGCATAACAAACACTCTAATGTAACGCCCACCTCTGCCCCTATTTAACGCTATTTTTATCCCATCTTCCAAAAACGTGGTGACAGGTTCCCTTTAAGTACGCCTTCATGGCTTCCCATACAGTAAGAGCATCTACACTCCCATCATTCAGCTCAAAAAATTCCACCAACTCCCGTTTTATCTTATCTAGATCTATACTCTGCAGCCAGTTAGGGTGAATCTTCCACTCTCTCCTGTTCACGGCCCCTGTCCCCATCGGCCGAAACTCCACCTCAATTGGACTATGGTCCGAGAGGGCCCTAGGCAAATATCTCACATCCCCTAATATCGTGTCCAACAGACGGTTGCCCAGTGCCAAATCAATTCTGGATAGAGTACCGTGAGCCGGTGTATAACATGAGTTCCCCCTTTCCCCAACATGTCTAACTCTCCATAGATCAGTCATACCCACTTCACGAATATAAGTCCCAAACGTAGTAATGTGTCCCACTGTCCTATTCTGGGAGTTTTTATTTTTATCCCAAAAGTCATCACATATATTATGTGTAAATGCTTTTATTAAACTCTTGGACAGTACATGGATGAAAAAAAAGCAGAGATGTGCATGCCGCCATAGATATTACTCATTTCTGCACTGGTACCACGCTAAGTGGTTTGGATGTGTGGTCTATGGTGGAGCAATTTTTTGAGACGTTTTTCACATAAGTGAGACAAAATGGTCTCATACTAGGACTAGAAAAATTCCCGAAAAATCTGAAAATACGAAGAAATATGAGTGTAGCTAGAAATTGTAGAACATTTTCAGATGGGAATGACGCTCTACAGTGACTATTGGATATTGTGCAGAATACATAAACTCTGGATCTGGTAATTTGGTGGTTTCTCTTCTCATTACGTGGTACGAGACCTTTTAGGTTTCCGAGTTTTATGTAGAGCAGGAAATGATGTGTTTCTCCTAACCTCAGCTTTTCTTTGTTCTTTTGCAGCAATTGGAACTCTGTCAACGATTGTATAAGCTTCACTTCCAGCTGCTATTGCTTTTTCAGTCTTATTGTAAACTAATCGGACAAGTCCATGAAGTCAGCTCCATGCCCGAGGTATGTCCGTGCATTCAATGCATATAAAAGCTAAATTCTCACATATTTTGGATTTTCTGTCAATTTTTTTCTTCTCCTGATGCTGTCCTGGAGAGTTGTTTGTTTTTTTTTCCTGGAAGAGGGTTTCAACAGTTTTAGAAGCAGTTTCTGCTTGAAAAAAAACCCCTGTGTGAACGTAGCCTTAGGGCTTGTGCAAACGTTGAGTTTTTTCGTGCTTGCAAAAATGAATACATTTTTTTAAATCTTTCACGTGATGATTTCTTTTCCTTTTATATTTTACCCATCAATGAATTTTTGTATTTATTAATTTGCGTCTGCAGCATGGTTATTCATTTTCCCTTTTTGTAGCATAAAAAAGCGTAAGTAAAAATGCGACAAAAATGCATTAAAAAAGTGCGGATTGAATGCTATGTTTTTCCTGCCAAGTGACGTGTTCTTGGTGCACAGATATCCAGTGTGTGAACACACCCTTATAGTTGCACAATAGCTGGAGTGCCGCAGGATGCCAATTCCTGTTGTAGGGGATTATGTTCATGTCTTGACGTTAGATCAGTTATTTATGCTATTCATTTTTTGGATAATGATACAAAACATCTCTTCATTTATAGATAATTAAGTTGTTCATATGGTATCTATGTATCTTGGCTCTTTATTTTAGTCCACAGACAAGTACCAACAATTCCTGAAATCAGGGACCAAATTGGGACACAGAATATTTTAGGATTTTTGAGTAGTACCTGAGTATTTTACCTTAACTGTTGTTTATATAACATTTTAAAGCCATGTTATGGGCTCTCATGATTTCATGATTGAGGATGGTGATTTGACATAAACACAGTGACAAGAGAGTCATTAAAGGGAGATTTATACTAATATTGTATTGATGATCAATGAATAACTGATTGTCGGGGTGCAGGTTGTCAGACCCCCATCAATCAGCTGTCATCAGCTCCAGCAGTGGTTGGATATAAACAGTGTAAAAACAGCACAGCTGTGTAGTTGCTGCTGCTGGGTACTGCAGATCACCTTCTATTTATCCATTGGGAGCTGATCTGCAACATCTGGCAGAGACTTTTTTGACTTGTGAGCAATGTGCCACACACCGGAATTGTTGACGTGGAAATTATTTAATATATATTATAAAAATAGTGATTTCTTCCTTTAGTTGTTTAATATCTCCAGGGAACTGAATAAGAACTTATAGCACAGCTGAGATCAGTATGTAGTAGTTGCTGCTGCTGGGTACTGCAGATCACCTATTTTTTTTTCATTAGAAGCTGATCTGCAACAGCTGGCAGAGTCTTTTTGACTCGTGATCAATGTCCACTGGAATTGTTGACGTGGAAATTTATTTAATCTAGCAATTTTATAAAATTAGTGATTTCTCCTTTTCATTGCTTTTTTCTTTAGTTACTTAACATGTCAAGAGAACTGAATGAACTGAAGAAGAACTTAAAGGAGGCAAGTTTATACATTGCCGCAGAGTCACTGAATATGGAATCTGCACCATACGAGCCAACGTTCAGTTCCACAGAGTTCGCCATACAGTCCATGCTGGAGTGTTTAAAGAACAACGAGCTAGGGAAGGCGATACGTCAGATCCGCAATTGCAGGTGTGTCTGCGTAACCTCCATGCAAAGTCAAGAGTTTGATGGGATCAGTTTAAAAATGGACTTGTGATATCGGTCATGGATCTGTTATGAATAGAGGCCATAATGCTAGTGTGACCGGAGCCTAAACGGTGAAAAGAATTTGTAGAGCAAAATGTTCTAAATTGATTTTTACTCTTGAATAATGAATTTCCTAACTAGTTAAAAGGGGGCATTGACCTGAAGATTTTAGGATTCCCCTCTCTAAATGCATTCTTAGGTACCAATTAATTTTTACATTTGCTTATTTTTTTGATGAGCTTTTCATATTTTATGCCTTCCATTTTGCTTTTTTTTTGTCACTTTTTCGTTTTTCTTTACTTGGTCACTCTGGGCAGGGTTTAGGGTTTCCAGATGTTTTGGGCCGATTTATTAATTGCGATTTTTAAGTCGCAAATTTTATCACAAATGTATGCTACATGCTACTTTGTTCTATAAAGTTTCAAAAATTTTTAGACAAAAATAAACAACAATTTTGATCTTGCTCACAATTCATGATCCACATGCACCATTTTGAAGAATTTGGTGCAAAACAACGTCAACGGAGACACAAAAAGAAAAGGGACTTGAAAAAAACACAAATGAAGAATTGGGCCCTTTGTTTTGATATAGACTAAATGTTGTCGATTTTATTATTTGTCCTGAAATACAAGAAAGGAAGATTCTGAGTAGATTATATTTATGTATAAGCAGAGGGCTATCTAAACACCACAGCATTTTTCCGAATGGACAAAGCTTGGAGGTTGTCTGATCAGATTAATCCCTGGTCTTATGACCTAGTAAGTGAGGCCATCTCGGGACCTTACCTTAACCATAAAAGTGGAAATGGGTAAGAAGCAACTGTTCTCATTCTGGAGTTCTGGGTCAACTATAGTAACACCTTCATTTTGATAATGATTGGAGAAGGATCATGGTAAATTCCACCATCAAAAACCATTAATTGCTTTGTGTCAATTGCTTTAGACATAGAGTAACCTACATCTAAATTGTCTAAATAGTCTAAAACCTAAGTACCTTAAATAATTATTTCATAAATCAATAGAAAACCTGAGAATACACAACTTAATCCTGCTGGATTGATCTTTCACTCTCCATTCATGAGTAGAATCACATTACTGAGATAGGAGATGGCAGTTGGTGCTTTTAAAATTCTATGGAGGAGGAGGAGCTATAGAAAGACATAATGTTCTACTGAAACGACAGTTACCGTTCTCCATAGAACGTTGAGAACCAACTGTAATCTATTTCAGTTATGGGAATATCTGTGTCCACTGAAGACAGATTTTACCTGTGAATTGAGAATTTGGAGAATAAATGATGAGTCCAGGAGCAGAAAGAAGCAGATTTCTCTCAACATATATAGTTTTTAATCATTTTCATGTGTACTATTGATTTATGAAAAACAAAATTTAAATTATGGTTGCTCTTTAAGACCACCACTTATTGGAAGAACATGTGTCCTAAGAATTCCTTTTCCACTAGGTGTAATAGCAGGTGATATTCTTACCCAGGCAGAGAATTGATGGAGAGCTGCCCGCTTGGCTTTCTCCGTTTCAACCAAAGAAGTTTCGGAAATAGCCAGTACTCCTGTGTAGCACTGGGAACATCTCATTGACTCATAACCTGTTACCGGCCTTGTCGTCCTATGTCATGTCTTTGAATAATGAAGCACCTTTTGTGTTTTCAGGAAACTGTGGCCTAATGACATATTTGGTAGCAGCGCCGACGATGAAGTGCAAACACTACTGAACATTTACTTCCGACACCAGACACTTGGGCAGACCGGCACGTATGCCCTCGTAGGCTCCAATCAAAACTTAACAGATATCTGCACCAAGCTCATGGACCTCAACATGGAGATTCGAGATATGATTCGCCGAGCTCAGAACTACCGTGTTGTCTCAACTTACCTCCCTGACTCCAACGTTTCCGGCACTAGTCTCTGACAAGAAGCCAGCGTCTGTCTTCCCTCCTCAACTGGAGGTGCTGCCCTGTTGGACTGAGGTCGCTCAGTATCTACTCCATATTGGGAAGACTCTGTCACACTGTTACCATTCCTGCTAACCTTAGGCCAGTCTATCAAGCAAAGCGGAAAGATGATGGCGTCTGTATCAATACCGTATAAGGATAGAGGTGTCAACAGCCCGGGGGGTGGATCTTTTACCTCCAGCCATTCGGAAGCGCTGTTATGCTTTATCTCACTACTAAAGAAGTGACTTCCATTGTGTACCAAAGCCTATTATACTGAATCATACTTCCTTTCTATAAACCTTAGGATGGCAAAAGTGCAATGTTTCACAGAATAATATATATATAAATATATATAGTCTATTTTTTGTTGCTCTTACTATACTTTTCAAATACTTTTTAATTTGTCAATGAACAGTCAACAGGCAGAATGAGGCTGGCCGTAGAGGAATACTGATGACTGGTCAATAGCTGAGAGCCTGTAGATATGGAGGCGGATTGAGAGCAGACTACAATTATGTTGTACACTGTAATTTGGAGGATTACTGTATTTCACGCTGCTATGACAGACATTTCCTAGAATCGCTAGGCTGCTGCGACAAATGTACTTGATCATAGTCGAGAACTGTTTCAGATCACCCCCATTGATTTAGGCCATTTTAACTTTTGGAGGATTTTGGCTGCCTTTTATTAAACAGATGTGCTTTTTTTCCCCCCTAACTATTTATACAATGAAAAAGAAGGCTGATATGACTTATCTACCATATTGAAAGTGGAAGTTTGAAGAACGACGACATGTTTTTCATCTGTCACGCATGCATTTTCCTCTTTTATTTAATGTATATTTGGACGATAATTTGTTGCAATGAAGAGTTCTTGTTTGTTTTTTTCATTTTTTTCTTTTTTTTAATTGGAAATGTTTTTTTTTTCTTTTTCATTTATGATATGCATATTATATTAATATATATATTGGTATATATGTATGACATTTTCCTTCTTGGAATTTCTGCTGTCGAGTGTGAATTGAATTGCATGAAATTCTTTTGCACATTTTGAGTCATTTCCATTCACGCCTAATCTATGTAACTTATTCACCCTGTACATAATTCTGACAGTTTTGTGAAGTAATCAAGATTATTTTTGTTGAGTACATTCACTGAAATATATGATAAAGTTGTTCAGTCACTAAACCATTGCGGAAGTAATTTAATGACCTTTCAAAGAACAATTGCCATTTTCCCCAACTGCTCCACGTACAGGAATATCTGTCCAAAACAAAAAGCTCGGCCATTGAAATTGGATGAAGAGAAGGATCTGACCATTGCAAAGTCATCTGTTGGAGAAGAGTCAGGAGGCTCCCATACATATTACAATATTGGCCAATATTGGTGGGTTTGGACAACCTTAGTATAATGTGCTTTGGGACAAAGGTTAATAAGCTCTTTAGTCCTACCTATCGGTAGTAATAATCATATAAATCAATATCAAGCTTTTAAATCTATCACTCGTGACATGGGATATAGCCCACCAGTGTTTCACTTTGCACTGATGAAGGGCAAGAAGCCTGAAACAGCTGTTGACAGGTGGATACACTGGTTTGACTTCATACCCCAAGTCGTATAGAAATGCTCTTCAAAGCATCGATATTGACTTAAGAATAAACATAAAGGGGTTATCTAGGACTTTTATTATTTTTGCATATGAGGCTAAGAATTCACAGGCTGGTAGTTGCTAACTGTTTTGCCTGGCCCCGATCTTTGATGATCACGAACCACTCCTACTTGCGTTTCTCCGGTTTCCACTGACATCACGTCAACAGAGCAGCATCTTCTTTTCCACTGTGCTCTGCTGATGGAGCATCTCTGCCAATGTTATGCTGATTGACTGTCGGCTCCCTTCTGACTATCAGCATGACTTTTGCAGTGAAGCCCCATTGACATAGCAAACTGGAAGAGGATGAGCTGCTCTGTTGCCAAGAGGTGAAACAAAGCAGAGGAATCGCCGGCTGAGACGACAGAGATTGTCCCTGTGCAGAACAGACAGGTAATTAGAAACTACCTGCCTGTTGGTTCTTCGTTCCTTGTGCAAAAATAATGAGTCCTGAATAATTCCTTTAGGGAAACTATTGATCTCTTGCTGCAGTTTGAATTATAGATAAAAAAATATGCACTTTACTCACAGTTTCCAGGTCCACAGTTGAGTTTTTGGCGCTGCTCCCAGTGGTCCTGTATTGGCTGCGGCACTGACATTACGTAGACAGCGCTGCAGTCCATCAAGGAACTCCGCGGCACTGAGGGAAGTGTTCCGTCTATATGGGCAGAGCCACTGAGCTTGCTGCAGCGCTGTTGATGTGACTGCAGCGCTGTTGATGTGACTTCAGTGCCACAGCCAATATCAGACACTAAGTGCCGGAGACTCAGTGTTGGACCCGGAGATAGTGAGTAGATGTGTGTTTTTTGTTTGTGTTTTTTGGCTGGGGGGGTGTTTGGTTTTTTTTTTAAGACAAATGCCAGCCAGGCACCAAGATTTTCTAAAAGGGACGACTCTCTTAATCCCATGTCTTTAATCTTATCATTTTAGTGATGCAAAAGTGTTAATTGATAAAAATAGAAGGCTGAAACCAAAAGTCCGAGCAGAATGAAGACCTCCACAAGAACAGCTTGCCAGGCTGTCGTACTTCTCTTCACTCTCCGAAACTATGGTAAACTAGTGTTCAGCCTCCTGAGCCCCAAGGCAAAATTTACACCACAACCCACCTCCTGTCAGATGCAATTTTTCTGGTACCTTCCTGTGAGGTAGAGGGATTCTGAAAGTGATTGCAAACCCTCTATAGTCCCTTTCCAGGTTGCAGTGAGACCGTCCCAAAATCCTAGCACTGTTCTTGAATGACGCCATCTCCCAATAAATTTAAAACTTTGCTTTTTCACCATGGACTTCAACAGAAATTTACATCATAAGGGAACTCTGGTTGATAATTTATAGGTATTTTTTAGCATTATAATTAAGGTAAGTGCTGGTGTACCTTGAAAAATAAAAGAAACGCAAAGAAAGGTAATGTTTAGTGATGAGCGGATATACTCCTTACTCGAGATTTCTCGAGCATGCTCGGGGGTCCTCCGAGTATTTTTTAGTGCTCGGAGTTTTCGTTTTTCTTGCCGTTACTGGATGATTTACATCTGTTAGCCAGCATAAGTACATGTGGGGGTTGCCTGGTTGCTAGGGAATCCCCACATGTACTTATGCTGGCTAACAGATGTAAATCATTCAGCTGCGGCATGAAAAACTAAGGCTGTGTGCACACGTATTTTGGAGCGCAGCGGATTTGAGAAATCACTGCGTTTTACCTGCAGATTTACTGCGTTTTTTTATATGCGGATTTTGTGTGGATTCCACCTGCGGTTTCACACCTGCGGATTCCTATTATGGAGCAGGTGTAAACCGCAGCGGTATCCGCACAAAGAATTGACATGGGCACTGCGGATTGCGGTTTCCATAGATTTACATTGTACTGTAAACGCATGGAAAGTTGCTGTGGACCCGCAGCTGCAGATCCGCTGTGAATCCGCAGCAAAATCCGCAACGTGTGCTCATAGCCTAAAACTCTGAGCACTGAAAAATACTCGGAGGACCCCCGAGCATGCTCGAGAAATCTCGAGTAACGAGTATATCCGCTCATCACTAGTAATGTTACATAAAGAAGGAGGAAGAGTGAACAAAAAAAATAATTCTCCACCTTCTAGTCAAATCAAGATTTTTAAAATTCTGAAGCGGCACCTATGGTGCCAGCATGTTCTTGACAAAATTTAAATGTAATTATAATTTTTCTTAAATGCTCATGCACAATAATTGAGATTCAGCTGGCGTTGGCACGAACCATCTAATGTCATGACTGCCCTGATAATAGATTTTGTAGGATGGTGCCTCAGTGCGATATGCCGATGCTGTTGCCAGAGTTGTCTGGGACCCTCTTATTTTACTCTCAATTGAAAATGTGAATTGGAATGAAAGGGTTAATTATGCACCGCCCGTAGATCAAAGATGAAAGTGGTGTCCAGATATGCGGCTCATTAGTCAGCGCGTTTCAAAGTTACAAATGTCTTCATCAGGACAAGCAGCGTGTCAATTGAAACCACATGCACACTTGGCTATGCGGAGTGTGCATATATATGGGGTTGTTTGGAAGAATATCTGCTGACCCAACACGCCTTTGGCTGACCACTATTTACAGTGAATGGACATCGGTAGGTAGGCACTATAATCTGCAGGACATTTACAGGTAAGGCTACTTTCACACTAGCGTTAACTGCATTCCGTCACAATGCGTCGTTTTGCCGAAAAAACGCATCCTGCAAAAGTGTTTACAGGATGTGTTTTTTCGCCATTGATTAACATGAAGCGACGCATTGTGACGGATTGCCACACGTCGCACCCGTCGTGCGACGAATGCGTCGTGCAGTGGCGGACCGTCGGGAGCAAAAAACGCTACATGTAACGTTTTTTGCTCACGACGGTCCGCTTTTTCCGACCGCGCATGCGCGGCCGGAACTCCGCCCACACCTCCCCGCACCTCACCATGGGGCAGCGGATGCGTTGGAAAAATGCATCCGCTGCCCCCGTTGTGCGGCGGAGACCACGCTAGCGTCGGGAACGTCGGCCCGACGCACAGCGACGGGTTGTTCCCGACGCTAGTGTGAAAGTAGCCTTAGGTGATGTCCAGGAGTGGGTTGAGAACACAGGAGATGAAGCAATGTCTCTATTATACTTCAATGCTACTGTTTGTTTCACTGGTTTTGATTTACATAAGAGAGTCAGGAGGGCTCCTTAAAGAAATGAGTTACCCAGTCTCATCTGACAACCTTTCTCTTAAAGCAACCTTCCACCATGGAACTGAAAAGGGACTAGAGTTGGTATGAATTGATTTGCATGATCTTGTCCAGCGGCCACTTCCGTAATCTGCGGCTGACGGTCGGGAGTCTAGTGAACTGTCTCTTACCTGTCAGCAGGTAAGGGACAGCTGAACAACTAGCTGAAATCTGTAAGTTGTCAAAGTAGGAACAGTGTGAGCCCACTACTAGTCTGAACCCACTGAAGACCCTACAAGGTTTCATATTCCGCAACACAACGGACTTCAATAATACGTAAGGGCTGACACAGATTATGGCTCCTTAAAAAGTTCTTTGGGAGTTAAAAAAAAAAAAAAAAAACCTGAAGGAAATGTCATAAATACACTTACCGTAATCAGTAGATCGCAATTGCTTTCCATTAGAAACTGCTATAGGATTAAAATTGGGGCTGTGCTGTTAAACTGACAAAAATGCAGAAAGATCGTGTAATCAGACAGTGTGAGCAGCCTCTTCTAATATTACATACCAGGAGCACTGAAGTAAGATCACATACACAGGGTGGACAGCAGTGCTGGCAGCCTCTTCTAATACTAGAGATACCAGGAGTACTGAGGTAAGATCAGATACACAGGGTGGACAGCAGTGCTGGCAGCCTCTTCTAATACTAGAGATACCAGGAGTACTGAGGTAAGATCAGATACACAGGGTGGACAGCAGTGCTGGCAGCCTCTTCTAATACTAGAGATACCAGGAGCACTGAAGTAAGATCACATACACAGGGTGGACAGCAGTGCTGGCAGCCTCTTCTAATACTAGAGATACCAGGAGTACTGAGGTAAGATCAGATACACAGGGTGGACAGCAGTGCTGGCAGCCTCTTCTAATACTAGAGATACCAGGAGTACTGAGGTAAGATCAGATACACAGGGTGGACAGCAGTGCTGGCAGCCTCTTCTAATACTAGAGATACCAGGAGCACTGAAGTAAGATCACATACACAGGGTGGACAGCAGTGCTGGCAGCCTCTTCTAATACTAGAGATACCAGGAGCACTGAAGTAAGATCACATACACAGGGTGGACAGCAGTGCTGGCAGCCTCTTCTAATACTAGAGATACCAGGAGTACTGAGGTAAGATCAGATACACAGGGTGGACAGCAGTGTGGGCAGCCTCTTCTAATACTAGAGATACCAGGAGCACTGAAGTAAGATCACATACACAGGGTGGACAGCAGTGCTGGCAGCCTCTTCTAATACTAGAGATACCAGGAGTACTGAGGTAAGATCAGATACACAGGGTGGACAGCTTCTTCTAATATTAGAGATACCAGGAGTACTGAGGTAAGATCAGATACACAGGGTGGACAGCTTCTTCTAATATTAGAGATACCAGGAGTACTGAGGTAAGATCAGATACACAGGGTGGACAGCAGTGTGAGCAGCCTCTTCTAATACTAGAGATACCAGGAGTACTGAGGTAAGATCACATACACAGGGTGGACAGCAGTGTGAGCAGCCTCTTCTAATACTAGAGATACCAGGAGTACTGAGGTGAGATCACATACACAGGGTGGACAGCAGTGTGGGCAGCCTCTTCTAATACTAGAGATACCAGGAGTACTGAGGTAAGATCAGATACACAGGGTGGACAGCAGTGTGAGCAGCCTCTTCTAATACTAGAGATACCAGGAGCACTGAAGTAAGATCACATACACAGGGTGGACAGCTTATTCTAATACTAGAGATACCAAGAGTACTGAGGTAAGATCAGATACACAGGGTGGACAGCAGTGTGAGCAGCCTCTTCTAATACTAGAGATACCAGGAGTACTGAGGTAAGATCAGATACACAGGGTGGACAGCAGTGTGAGCAGCCTCTTCTGATACTAGAGATACCAGGAGTACTGAGGTAAGATCAGATACACAGGGTGGACAGCAGTGTGAGCAGCCTCTTCTAATACTAGATACCAGGAGTACTGAGGTAAGATCACATACACAGGGTGGACAGCAGTGTGAGCAGCCTCTTCTAATACTAGAGATACCAGGAGTACTGAGGTAAGATCAGATACACAGGGTGGACAGCAGTGTGAGCAGCCTCTTCTAATACTAGAGATACCAGGAGCACTGAAGTAAGATCACATACACAGGGTGGACAGCTTATTCTAATACTAGAGATACCAAGAGTACTGAGGTAAGATCAGATACACAGGGTGGACAGCAGTGTGAGCAGCCTCTTCTGATACTAGAGATACCAGGAGCACTGAAGTAAGATCACATACACAGGGTGGACAGCAGTGTGAGCAGCTTCTTCTAATACTAGAGATACCAGGAGTACTGAGGTAAGATCAGATACACAGGGTGGACAGCTTCTTCTAATATTAGAGATACCAGGAGTACTGAGGTAAGATCAGATACACAGGGTGGACAGCTTCTTCTAATATTAGAGATACCAGGAGTACTGAGGTAAGATCAGATACACAGGGTGGACAGCAATATGAGCAGCCTTTTCTAATACTAGAGATGCCAGGAGTACTGAGGTAAGATCATATACACAGGGTGGACAGCAATATGAGCAGCCTTTTCTAATACTAGAGATGCCAGGAGTACTGAGGTAAGATAAGATACACAGGGTGGACAGCAGTGTGGGCAGCTTCTTCTAATATTAGAGATACCAGGAGTACTGAGGTAAGATCAGATACACAGGGTGGACAGCTTCTTCTAATATTAGAGATACTAGGAGTACTGAGGTAAGATCAGATACACAGGGTGGACAGCTTCTTCTAATATTAGAGATACCAGGAGTACTGAGGTAAGATCAGATACACAGGGTGGACAGCAATATGAGCAGCCTTTTCTAATACTAGAGATGCCAGGAGTACTGAGGTAAGATCAGATACACAGGGTGGACAGCAATATGAGCAGCCTCTTCTAATACTAGAGATGCCAGGAGTACTGAGGTAAGATAAGATACACAGGGTGGACAGCAGTGTGAGCAGCTTCTTCTAATATTAGAGATACCAGGAGTACTGAAGTAAGATCAGATACACAGGGTGGACAACTTCTTCTAATATTAGAGATACCAGGAGTACTGAGGTAAGATCAGATACACAGGGTGGACAGCTTCTTCTAATATTAGAGATACCAGGAGTACTGAGGTAAGATCAGATACACAGGGTGGACAGCTTCTTCCAATATTAGAGATACCAGGAGTACTGAGGTAAGATCAGATACACAGGGTGGACAGCTTCTTCTAATATTAGAGATACCAGGAGTACTGAGGTAAGATCAGATACACAGGGTGGACAGCAATATGAGCAGCCTTTTCTAATACTAGAGATGCCAGGAGTACTGAGGTAAGATCAGATACACAGGGTGGACAGCAATATGAGCAGCCTTTTCTAATACTAGAGATGCCAGGAGTACTGAGGTAAGATCAGATACACAGGGTGGACAGCAATATGAGCAGCCTTTTCTAATACTAGAGATGCCAGGAGTACTGAGGTAAGATAAGATACACAGGGTGGACAGCAGTGTGAGCAGCTTCTTCTAATATTAGAGATACCAGGAGTACTGAAGTAAGATCAGATACACAGGGTGGACAACTTCTTCTAATATTAGAGATACCAGGAGTACTGAAGTAAGATCAGATACACAGGGTGGACAGCTTCTTCTAATATTAGAGATACCAGGAGTACTGAGGTAAGATCAGATACACAGGGTGGACAGCAGTGTGAGCAGCCTCTTCTAATACTAGAGATGCCAGGAGTACTGAGGTAAGATTGGATGGACAGCAGTGTGAGCAGCCTCTTGCCTCAGAAACCCAGCCCCAGATTATGAAAAATGGAGACTATGGATCTTGGAAAATTTACTTTTTTTTTTACAACCTTTTTTTTTTTTTTCACCGCTTGAACATGGTAAAAAAAAAAAATTAAATAAATTGTAGAATTGCACATTTTTTGCATTTTCACCACACTTTGAATTTTTTTTCCCTCAATGTTCAGTACACTATATGGTAAAACTAATGATGTTGTTCAAAAGTCCAACTCGTCCCCCAAAAATGAAGCCCTCACATGGCCATATTAATGGAAAAATAAAAAGTTATGGCTCTGGAAAGAAAGGGAGTAAAAAACAAAAAATGAAAACTCAAAAACCGGAAAACCCAAGGTGGTGAAGGGGTTATTATAAATTGAGCTTCTTTATTAAATTTGCTGAAAATGCAAAAAAAAAAAGCATTTTTCAAACTGAATTTAATGCCCTTAAAACAGATATTCTATATAGGTGGGGTTAGTGACACGCTTCTGGCGCGATCACGTTAAATGCCGCGGTTACAGATTGACAGCGGCATTTAACAGGTTAACAGCCACGGGTGGATCGCAATTCCACCTGCAGCTGTAAGGGGCACATGTCAGCTGTTCAAAACAGCTGACATGGGCCAGGAAAGGTGTGGGCTCAGCGCCAGAGCCCACATCAAATGGAGAGACACGACATATAGCGCTTACCAAATAAGCTGCGGCGGGAACCTGGCTTCCAGGATTGCTCTGGCTGATCAGCCGTTTGGCTCCACAGCTGCATGTGTCGCAGCTGTGTGAGTCACAACAAGCAGGCTCTCCATGAATGTGTTGTAACTGTCACACAGCCGCGACACATGCAGCTGCGGAGCTGATCAGTCGAAGCGATCCAGGAAGCCGGGTTCCCTCTGCAACTTATTTGGTAAGCGCTATGGCTTGCCGAATAAGCCCTGACCTGAACAAATTCGCTCATCTCTACTCTCTAAGGGTATGTTTCCACGTTCAGGAAACGCTGCTTGTTTGACGCTGCGCAGCGTCGCAGCGTCAAACAAGCAGCGTCCAGATGTTCCTGCATAGTGGAGGGGATTTGATGAAATCCTGTCTCCACTATGCGTGGAAACCCGCACGCGGCGGCCCTGCGACTACGGACATGCTGCGCGTCTTTTCAGATCGCAGCATGCCCGTACACCTTGCGGGGACGCAGCGTCCCCGCAAGGCATATCACAGGGCCCTATGGGAGAGCGTGATCATCCCGGATGTGAAGAGTTAACACATCCGGCATGATCGCGTCCCATTAAGGGGGCGGGGCTTAGCGCCGAGCGGCTTCGCCGCTGCGGCGATACCGTCGGCCGTACGGAAATTGGAGACATAGCCTAATAAAACATTGGAGAACTCAGCTGTGTTATCAGCCAGTGTGAACGAGCCCTAATTGCAATCCTAGCCATATTCCAATGTTAGGCTGAAGACAAGAGCAGTTCAATTATTACTTTTTTTTTTTTTTATATATATATACATGTTTTATTGTGCCATATAAAACCACTTCATTCCTTGGGTTAGTGCGATTACAGCGATGCCAGATATTGTTAGGGTAAAAGTAGCAAAATTTAAATGTAAATGATTTACAATAAAAAAAAAATAAAGCTTGCAACACCATCTTTTGAGATACTGCCGGCAGAGCTATACGAGAGGGCTTGTTTATTTTGGCAGAGAAAGATTAAATTTTTATTGGTACCATTAAAAAAAAATATATATATATTCATTCACGAGTTCTTATTTTTTACAGTTTGGTAAAAGGTAAACCAACTTTGTTCTTCCAGTCACATATCTGTTACAGAATGCTTGGATTGCAACACCCGGCCTGACCAATGGGTCTCGTGGCCTGAGCTTTATTAGCAGACATCACACATGCTTTTTGCATCAGTTTTGAGACCTCAAATTTTTTTTTTTTATATATTTTTTTTATTTATTTAAACCACATGACTCCTCCAACGATTCTGGAACAGTTTCTCGGTGTTGTCCCTGTGTTGCAAAGTTATACCCCTCAGACGCAAAGATGCGAGTTTTAATTCAACCAACTGGGCATATACCGCAGAACTTCTGTGGGCATGACAGGGTCTTGCTTGGCCATTGAGGAGAAAGAGACACCCACAGGGAAATTTCTGTGGTAGATGCCCAGGCGGTTAAAAAGATAAATTTGCATCTTTATTTCTGATGGATACTAAATCCCCATCAGTCTAATGCTCTACTCTGAGAAGTGGTCAGAAATGCACAGAATGAATAGAATAAAATTATCAATTTTATTAATTATATCAAATTTAACAAACAATGATAAGATTAAAACACATGTTTAAGGGTGAGGAATGCTATTGGCTGGGGATACTGCAGCTAATCTAGATTTATTTTTTATTTTTTTTATAAAGTGCAAGTACTTATATAGTGGTTTGTGATTGATCATTTTTTGACTCAGTGCTTGCAGATATGCTTAGACTTCTTTCACACTTCAGTTGTTTGGCGTCAGTCTGCTCTGACAGTGACGGATCAATTGTTACACAATTGTTGAGAAAACGGTTCTAACGGATCCGTTTATTTGACGGATCAGTTACTTGGGGGTTGTCTGGGAAAAGTACTTTTTGGAGCATGCGCAATTGAAAAAGCGGATTGGGGTGACGGATCTGCCGAAATGATGGTCGCGACGGATCCGTCGCCCATAGGCAGCCATTCTATGGAATGGCGGACGCGACGGAGCCGTCTCGAACTGCCATTTCGGCGCAGACAAAAAACGTTATGTCCATCAATGTCTAGATAACGTCTGCCAAATTTCGATGGATCCGTCGCATGGTGGATGGAACGGACGACCATCCGCCACAATCCGTCGCTAATGCATGTCTATGGGAAAATATCGGATCCGCCCAAAAATGGCAGATCTGCTATTTGAGGAAAATGGCGGTTTCAGACTGACGCCGAAAGACTGAAGTGTGAAAGAGGCCTTAGACAACAAATATGATGTCCAGGGACTCTGCTATATGCTAGAGTAGTGTGTCACTGCTGTAGACCCGGTTAAAGGCTATATATCATGCTACGACAGCATATAAAACAAAGTGCAAGCTTCCCATGACCATTACCTGGTGTGTGGTGTCCTCACCGCGTTCCTCTACTCCGACACGCATTTTGTCTTCATCATCAGGGGGCGCCTAGCACACGCTATGGGGGCTTACTTACACTGACCAAGGACTGCTCATCTGGTGCTTTTGAGTGTGACGGATTAATCTCCATGGTTCAGACTGTGCACACTACACCACTCTGTCAGCACCTTTTTATAGGGTCGTACCTTGTCCAAATGGCCTTCACATTACCCCATAGTCTTTTCTTGCATTCCTTGTTGGAACGCACGCTGCACCACCTTGATCATAAGTGCCACTCTAAACTGTAAGTATGCACGTCCTCAGAAGGCGTCCCTCAGCCACAGAAATGCATTCCACGCTGGAGTGCACACCAGTCTGCGCAACTGGAACTCCAGTGGCTGGCAGCATGGAGCCAAGAGCCCTCCTGAGAGGGAAGAGGTGACATCAAGAGCTCTGTCCTGCTCTGACTGGCTGAGGGACCCCCACCTGGTAAGGTATCAGCCTCAGAACCTCTTGACAGTGGGAGGTGAAGAGATCCAGTCCCCTCCGATCCCACTGTGCTCCAGTAAGTAGTTTGTGCTCCTCTTGCTGTGCTCTGTCCTGCTAGGTACAGGAATAACACTGAGGATGAGGAGAAGGGGTGGGGGGATTTTTAACCTTGTGTGTTTCCTGTCCCTAGAGGATAAGTAGGACTACCTCCTGCCATGAAGGACACCCTGGGGAAAACTACTGTTGAGGCATAGTGCAACATTTCAGAAGGGAAGGAGCGCCATAGTGGAGTTTAGATTTTGCTGGAATGGTTTGAGGGTAGCATGTCACATTGGCCAAGTCCTTGAGGTGCCAGAACAGCAGAACCCTATATGTGAACTTTCATAAATTTCACACCCCTATGAGTTCATCTAGGGGTGCAGTGATCATAATCAACACCACATATGACTCACAGAATTTTATACCATTTGGTGGTGAAGAATTACATTTTTAATACTAAAATGTTGTTAAGTCACAAGCGTAATTTTTCTATGGGGGGGCCCCTCTGTTTGTTGAGCATGCCAATACCCTACATGTAATCGGGAAATAATTTGTGATCAGTGGAAAGCTCAGAAGGGAAAGATTGCCATATTATATAGTGCAGATTTTACCATTATAGTTTGTGGGTGCCATGACCCACTAGTAGACCCTGAGGTGCCAGAACAGAACCCCAAAAGAGACTTTTTTAAACTACTCTTCACAATTAATTCATCTAAGGGCACAGTGAAGATATTGACACCTCAGGTGTGTTACAGAAATTTGGCAGTGGGAAAATAAAAATTAAAAGTCTACAAATTTTGTTTTAGCCCTAGATTTTTTTTTTTTTTTAACACCAGGGTAGAAATGGCACAAAAGTTTGTCATAAAACTACTGCTGATTGTAGAAATACCCCACATGGCGAGACTTGAGGGGGCCAGAACACTGTTTGCCTCCTAGAGTGCAGATTTTCCTAGAAGATTTTGCAGACTTCGTATAGAGCCCCTTACTGTTAAAAGCAGAATACACCCCCCCCCCCCCCCCCTCGTGACCCCATTTTGGAAATTATACCCAGTGGTTATTTATCTACGGTTGTAGTGATGATTTTGACTCCATGGGCGTTTTCCAGAAACAACCACCACTGGATGTTGTCGAGTGATAATTGCAAGTTGTATGCTGCAGTCACCTGTACTTCTGGTGACAGGCCCCCATAAGTTAGGTGGGCTCTCATTGCTACAGCAATGCCAAACACCGTGGGGCTCAGAAGGGAGGGGGGGCATTTGGGAGTGCAGACGTTTCAATAGGGCCTTTAGTCCCAGGAGCCATTACCAGCAATGACAACGAGACAGACCCTGGGAGCAGAAGTGCAGACTCCGTGCTGGACCAGGAAAGGAGAGTAAAGAATCATCCACCCAAATCCAGAAACCATGAGTTACTAGTATGAATCGAAGCCTTGATTCTGCAGAGCCGCCTGCACATTACACACCCAGTGAAGACAACGTTTTGCACATGCCAAATTGTATATATTTTAAATCACTTTATTTACAATGTATACAAAATGGTGCTACAAGACAGATACAAAAATCTTCAGTCCATTTTCCAATGCCGGGTCAATAGCCATGATTCAGTGCCAATTCAACAAAGTGCTACATGCATTGAGCAAAGTGCGCATTGTATATAGTCGCCATGCTCCTCTACACAATATACTTGAAGCTGTAAGTGTTGTCACATGAAAGCTTTTTGTTTTTGCAGCGCCCGCACAGTTCCTGGCGGTGCGGCCTCTTCAGATCTATGTGCCTTTTCTTCTGTGGACAGGAGCAGCGAGTCTTGGAGCAGACCTAAAAGAAAACTATATCAGAACGAGAGTAATATTAAGCATCTACAATTCCCTCCTAGTAACTACCTTAACCCTCAGGGGTGTCAGATATGAATCTTCTTCAAACCCTAAATATACTTTAAGTGTTGATGAGATTAAAGTGAACCCATCTTGTTCAACACTAAACCTGTAGACGCAGATGCCTGGCCACCATACTGAAAGGGCAGCTCCAGGGAGAAAATGAACTTTATTCCTCCTGGAAGCCACCAACTTTGTTAGATGCGTGGCCTTGCTACAGTCACAGCAGCTGTAAACACATACACACTGGTACTTGGCAGCTCAGTCTGAAGGGCATCAGTGCACAGCCACCTGCCAGGGTGTACTTACATTGACACCCAATTACTATGAATGTTGACTAGCTGTGCCACCATGCTTGTATGACAAAGCTGGCAGCACCCAGGAGAATAAAGTCCATTTTCTCCCAGAAGCTGCACTTTCAGTAGGACAGCCAGACACCTTTTTAAAGGCCATTAACCATATATATCTCTGACATAACTGGTTCCCTTTAAGGACTATAGAAAAGATTTTACATACTATTGGCTATTTTTAGTCAATAACAGCACTAAATTTTAGTCCGATTTATACTCAATCCCCGTGATATGCAGTCCGGCCCAAGTTTTAGATCTCTTGTGCGAGCGGCTCCTTAGTAGTATAGGCTGGATGTGAGCGGTGTATCCCGAGTGCTGGTGTCTTACTCTGCATATAGCAGCTGTGCCGATATGCACATTTCCTATTCATAGCCAGTTCTCGGCCTCAAGTTTTAAGTGGGAGCTGGCAATTGTGTCACTAAGAGCTGCTGTCAGTAACTTTGTGGTATTTAAGAAGGTAACCAGTCAGATTAACACTGCCTGAACTACAGGACTCAGACACTGCAGCTATACAATCAGTCAAGTTCACATATGGCAGTGATACAGAGTTGACCAGTATGAAAAGCCGGCCATCTATAGAGATCTCGGCCTAGTTGGTGCAGTCCTCAGCCAGCATCTCCAGAACCTGCTTCAGTTGATGAAGCATCTATACTTACGTCCATAAGAAGAGACCTGCCAATTGAACAGAGCAGGGAGAAGCCAGTTGGGACCCTCATTTCATTAGTCAGGGTTCTCCATATAGTCCCAGTCAGATTAAGTTGTTTTCTCTGAAACACTGCAGCATGCAACTACAACTTAGCTGTGATTATGCAGCCAGGGATTAAGATAAGCAATCTCTGGTTCCAGCAGCATAAAGCCAATGACCTGTTCAACATGAACCAAAGCGATCAAAGCAAGCTCTGGTCACTGGAGTTACAGGCAGATTCTGACTGTTGAACTCAGCTGTCATTTGCTGTGTATGGTGCAGGCTCAGGAGCTGAGCCTGCTCCATACATAGACACTGTAGTAGTACAGTTGCACCCTGTCGGAGGGGTTAAAATAAGCGTTACCCAAGGGCACGTGTTTCACATAGGGTTATTTGCCATTTACACATTTATGGCACTCAACAGCACAATACCCAGTCACGACTTTTCAGACAAAATACATGCAGTTAACAGAATTCTAAGGGTCATAGTCTTCGAGAGGCTGGTACAGCAGAGGAGGATAGGTGATAAATTTCCACCTGCACTTGTGACTCCATCACTCCTGTAGACAATGAATGAGGGAAGTGGTTTGCATGCAGAGCTCCATTTAAAACAGGAGACCCCAAATTCCCCCTTCTGGGTGATGAGTGGGTGTGGGACCTAGCAGTCACTTCACACTTGTGATAGAACCAACCTAGAGATCAGGACAGATTCACTACTGGGTCCAGAGTGACCGTCTGAGCCTTAGCCATCCGCTAGAGAACAGAGTCATGCCAACGCACTTTACAGTCACTTACTTGGCACTGAATCGCTTCCACTCTGTAGGGATTGAATCCTTTTTGACACTTGCGACAAAGTTGTTTAAAATAGACCTGTAAAAGACAATTTTTATTAACAGCTCACACCAGGGTAAGTAAAGGAGCCAGCCAAGTCACATGGACCGTGGAAATAAGGAATCTGCAGTCACACCAGCCCCTTCCTTTACAGAACAGGGGGCAAATTCTGTAGCAAATTTTGGCCATGGCCAGACATCCATTTATCATTTCTTTCTACCCCAAGAGGAGATGTCAAATGGGTGCTGGCAGTGAAGGACATTCAACAAGCCGCCCAGGACAGGACGTATACGTGCATAAACATCTCCCCACAAGAGTGGAAGTTGGGACCTTGCTCTGACCTGAGATAGCGCCCCCAAAATCTGGACTGTCCCAGGAATAGTTGGGAGTCATGATAAACCCCATTTACTCATGACTTAAAAATATATAGAATTTGTGGCCATTTGATTGTAAAAACACAGCCCTTCTAAGCCAAGGATGTCAGACTCAAAAGTACAGAACAAAAAAAAAAAAAAAAAAAGTGGACCAACCTGCGTATTAAAAAAAAAAAGTCTACAATTGAGGAAGTTTTTCCTTATCAGATATAAGGATCAACCTATTCATAGAAAAAATAAAAAAAGTCCCACAAAATGTACATTTTAAGAGATCATTGAATAGATTTTTGGAACAATATACATGTTATGCAGCAGTATAAAGCATATTGCCCAAATTAAATATTTTACAAAGGGTAAAAACCCTTACCTTGCATAGATAAAGGATGAGGCAAACACCCCCCCAAAAAAAAAACACAGCAGGATACTACATGTATGGTATGACAAGTACTGTACCACCCTAGGGACAGTATGGTGACCCCATCAGCGAGTCCTCAACTAATCCACATAGTAATGGACCCAAAATAGACAACCCAAAGTTAGACAAACCCCTTTCCTCATTCCCCTGCCCCTTGGCAGGAAGCTCTTTATTGCTCAGCACAATGGGTTCGTTGTAGTTACATTGTGCCCGTTGCACTGAGGCCAGGGGTGGATGGACCATCAGTTGACGCTCCCATCACAGCTTTCAACTATGAGAATCCAGGATGCCACAGTTGAAAGTGTGATGCAGAGTGTGGGGCCACAAAGTGCTGCAGGCCAGATACTCGCCGTGGGCCAGAGTGTAAATTGTATTCTCAGCTAACATGCAGTTTGTGTGGATGAACAGTCCTATTTAAATGCAGTAAATCCATGTTGTGACTGGGACGAGTCTCACCTTGTTACTCCCAGATATACACCACACATACGCGCTCTCCCATCGGGTTTTGCAGTCTTTGCAGTGGAAGTAGCCATATTTCTGTTCCAAGAACTGAAAGGACATGATTAATGTAGAGCAGGAATAACTACTGTGGATATTAGACAGTTGAAGGATCATTCATCAGGGGTGTCTTCTGTGGTCCCCAATTAGACTAGCTAGCCAGCATAGAGAGCCATGAGATGCAATCATGAGTGCCAAGACCAGCAGAGTTCCTTGGGCAAACTCAGAAGACTGCCAAGGAGGCTTCCCACCTGTAGCTGGCTAGTCCCACAAAAAAAAAAAAACCCAAAAAACAAGCAAACAAAAACAATGGGTAACAAATCTGGATCTTGACCCCATTAAATATCAGATAGATCTGTCAAGTGCCACCAGCCGCCATCATATCACCCACCTGGCAACTACTTCAGTTTCCATTTAGAATACAAGCGATGATGCAGATGTGAACAGAACCTAATGGCATGGTCAGATATTATGGGATAAAATCTATGGTAGAAATGGGATGCTGACCACCACACAAATCCAAGCCAGAAGCTGCAGCACATTCCCAGGGAATGACATGCTGAGATCAGCACAAGATAATGGCTAATCTACCCGGTGTACACCCCATATACAGAGGAAGTATGGGAGAGCTTGGCAGTGTCCTCTGTCTATAGGGAGTATCCAGACTCCTATGGTGTCAGGGAAGGATCAGGCAGTAAAAACTCAACATGCCCAATCCTTTTGTAGTTCAGGGAGATAAGTGGCGTACTTGGCTGCGTATTCAGACGTGTGTACATCAAGGTGAGGTGCTAGCACCATGGTGTACATCATCTTTGGGTTGAATTTTTTGGATCTCTATATGAAGTCCCTGCTTGACGGCCAGCTGGACATTCCTTCAGTCTTCTCTGGAGGCATGTGCCTTCATCCCACCTCAGACACCACCAGAGGCCCAGAGGCTGCAGACCTGTGATTGACAGTGTCAAGGAGACAGTGGTGAAAAGGCACTCCCCAGACAAGATTGAAGTGCTCAGTTGGACTACACAAGGAAAAGGGCTGCCGAAGCAAATTTTTTACTAAAAAATTTGCAAATAAATAAAACAGGGGGAACAAACACTAAATGACCTGAACTGTAAACTTTACTCTAGGTTCACACAACCGTGCTCTCCGCTGAGCGCTGCAACCGAGATTAGGCAGAATCCCCAAAAGACAGGTTTCCAGTCAGTGACTGGTTCCCGGCCTATTAGTCTGTCAGACCTGCCACGTTTGAAAAAGACTGTCAAGTTGGAGGTCAGCAACGTGAATGGGAGAGTTCCCATCAGAATATAGTTACTAGAAGCAGCCTTAAAGGGGTTTACTCCCTCCCACCCCCATGATCCTATCTCAACATGTAGTGGTTGCAAGAGATGTTAGCAAACACCTCAAATTAGAAATGTAGTATAGGTTCTGATTCACCATGTCAATTTCCCAAAGTGCAGGTAGTCAAGTATTCATGGTTACGACCAGTTAGTTTAGTGGTCATACATAACCATGATATCTAAGCTCCTGCAATGCCCCGCATTTTGGGGATATGACATAGCGAATCAGAACTCAGTGTTTGCCAATATTACACCTACTACATATATAGAGATAGGAGATGACTAATAATCTTTATTTATTTATTTTTTTTTATATAGCGGTAACATATTCCGCTGCACTTTACAGGTTGAACACATTGTCGCTGTCCCCGTTGGGGCTCACAATATAAATTCCCTTTCAGTATGTCTTTGGAATGTGGGAGGAAATCGGAGTACCCGGAGGAAACCCACGCAAACACGGGGAGAACATACAAACTCTTTGCAGATGTTGTCCTCAGTGGGGTTTGAACCCAGGACTCCAGCGCTGCAAGGCTGCTGTGCTAACCACTGCACCACCGTGCTGCCCTAACGTAACACTGCAGCAGAGTGCAAGAATGGCAGAGCTCGTGTCCATACCACCCCCTCCAAGTAGACTAAGGCTATGTTCCCATGCTTGTTTTTTGCTGCATTTTATAGTACCGGCAAAAAGCTGACATTTTAGAAACCACACAGCGTTCTCACCAATAGAAAGCAACAAGCGTTAAAAAAAAAAAAAAAAAAAAAAAAAAAAAAAAAAAAGCACCCCACCAAGAACACAACATGTGAACATGGCCTGGAGAGAAGTCAAAAGTCACCATGTACCCAGATTACAACCACCAATATTACCTACAAGAAGCCTTTAGGCTATGTGCACACATAGGAAATGTGGTGCAGAATTTTCTGCACAAAATCCGCATCTCCTGGCAGAATCCACAGGTGCAGATTTGCCGCAGATTTTATGCAGTTTTTACCCCTGCGGATTTCTATCATGGAGAGGTGCAGAAACTCTGCAGATCCGCACAAAAGTAGTGACATGCACTTTTAAATCCGCAGCAATTCCACACTTTTTTTTACCCATTGATTTACATGGTACTGTAAATCACAGTGTGGATCTGCAGCGTTTCTGCGCAGAAAAATCTACTGCAGATCCACACTAAATCCACATCGTGTGCACATAGCCTTACAGCTCCGTCCACAGAAAGACTAAAAGGAGACAGTTCCCAGAACTATGGGGTGAAAACACCTTTGTACAGTTTTAGGGTACGTTCACACAGGACTTTTTTGCTGCTTTTTTTTATGCTAATTTTCAGCTGCTTTTTACAGTACCAGTAAAGCCTATGAGATTTCAGAAATCTCATGCACGCACGTTGGTTTTTTGTTTGATCAGTTTTTTCTGCTTTGCTGCTTTTTTTGGACATAGGGCATGTCACTTCTTTCAGCGTTTTTGCTGCGTTTTTTCACCCATTGACTTGAATGGGTGATGAAAAAAACGCTGCAAAAACGCATGTAGCATTATTTGCTGCTTTTTTTGTGCAGAAAATCATGGCCAGCAGGAAGGGATCTCACAGCCAAGAGCTTAGGGGTGTGGTTAGTGAGGTGTGAAGAGCCATTGTGAGGTGTCCTGATAGTGATGTATTGTGAGGGAGTTTCTGGTAGTGAGGTGTGAAGAGCCATTGTGAGGTGTCCTGATTGTGATCTATTGTGAGGGAGTTTCTGGTACTAGTGAGGTGTAAGGCCATGTGCACACGTTCAGGATTGTTAGCGTTTTTTTCGCTATAAAAACGCGAAAAAAAACGCTTACATAAGCCTCCTATTATTTACAGGGTATTCCGCATTTTTTGTGCAAATGTTGCGATTTTTTCCGCGAAAAAAATCGCATAGCGGAAAAAAAAGCAACATGTTCATTAAAAATGCGGAATTGCAGGGATTCCGCACACCTAGGGGTCCATTGATCTGCTTACTTCCCGCACGGGGCTGTGCACACCATGCGGGAAGTAAGCAGATTATATGCGGTTGGTACCCAGGGTGGAGGAGAGGAGACTCTCCTCCACGCACTGGGCACCATATAAGTGGTCAAAAAATAAGAAATAAAATAATAAACAGTCCTATACTCACCCTCGATGTATTCCCGCCTCCTCGCACGCTGCCGTTCGGTTCCTGTAGCTGGTGTGCGCTGAAGGACCTCGCCGAATGACGTCACTGTCCTGTGATTGGTCGTGAGCGGTCATGTGACCGCTCACGTGACCGGACCGTGACGTCACGGAAGGTCCTGCGCGCACACACCAGCTAGAAGAGGAGCCGGACGGCCGCTGAGGAGATGTCTGGGTGAGTATAAGCATTTTTTTTATTTTTTTTATTATTTTTAAACATTCTTTTACTATAGATGCTGCATAAGCTGCATCTATAGTAAAAAGTTGGTCACACTTGTCAAACGCTATGTTTGACAAGTGTGACCAACCTGTCAGTCAGTTTTCCAAGCGATGCTACAGATCGCAGGGAAAACTTTAGCATTCTGCAAGCTAATTACGCTTGCAGAATGCTAAAAAAACGGAAAAACGCAAAAAAAAAAAATGCGGATTTCTTGCAGAAAATTTCCGGTTTTCTTCAGGAATTTTCTGCAAGAAATCCGCAACGTGTGCACATACCTTAGCCATGTCTTGGTATAGGAGGATGGGCATTAATGTTTCCCAACTAATCATGGAGGTAATATTTTTTTAAATTTGTGATATATCTATCTATCCGACTGTTTGCAATGGTACACTTTGCGATGCTCATGTGCTGTTATGTACATGTTCATGTGTATGTCTGTATCTTCCTTGTCATGAATGTTGGCTTCATTTCATCTTGCATTTGGTAATTACTTTTTCATTTATTTTTGCAAGGTGGAAACAATGCCTGTAATTTGGGATTTAGCTTGCCCAAACTACAGTGATCGTCAAAAAAAGGCAGATGCATGGCATGTAATCTGCCGTAAATTGTTCCCCCGCTGGGATGAAGGCGATGCTAAGCTCCACTGGGAGATTGGTAAATAAAAAACTTAACATATGTCCTTTTCTAACAAATTAAATGACCAGGTAGTAGGTAAAGACTAGTGATGTGAACGTGCTCTGATAACGTGTTATGTGAGCGTGCTTGAGTACTAACTGAGTGTCTTTGGTGTAGTCAAACATGTTTGATTCACCATATACCACAAAAAAAAGCATGAAAAAAACGCACCAAAAAAACGCACCAAAAACGCACCTATAAGCAGCTGAAAATTAGCATAAAAAAAAGCAGCAACGTACCCTTATAGTTTGGGGAATATGAAGAAAAAAAATTTTTCAAGGCCTCAACTGCACAATTTCCCTGGGCCATTACACAGGAGGAACGTCATTCCTACCAGACCCCAGCCCTGTCCTGAGTGGCCATACCTGGAACACAGAGCTCTTCTCATCCGCATTGATCTCTTTCTCCGGGATCTTTTCTGCCACCTGCTCAGATGATTTCTCTTTACTAGCTAACTTGTGATCAGCGACCTCCTTGTAGTCGGGGAGGGCTGGGCTTTTTTTAGGAGCACAGCTCCCCTGCGGGAGGGGGAACACCCTGCGATCCACCACCGGCGAGTACACAGCCACCGGCCGAGTGAATTGCACAGGGTTGGCCACAGATTTGGCCACATTGCTGGGAGGAGACGGCGGTCTGCGCAGTGTGCGAGGTCCCAAAGAGCACTGGATCCCAGTATCAACTCGTGGATTCACCTGCACCCCAACCTCCTTAGTATTGGCCTTACGGAGCCATGGAGCGAGATTGGGGTTGACTTGGGACAGGATGGCTTTGAGCTGGGCCCGCTGGAAGTTGTCCAGGTAGTCTGTGGCCTCGGAGCTCTTACTCGTCTTCCAGGTCGTCTGCTTATTCCTGGTTGATGTCTGCAGAGCCGGCCCAGGCGGTGCTTGTCTGAAATTACTGCCATAGTTAGTGTAGGCATTAGCAGGCGAGCACATGAACCCCGCCATAACTCATGTATCTGATGGGTGGAGCTGTGGCCGAGCCCAGCTTTATCCTGGTCGGACCTCACCAGCCCCAGCTGGTCCTCGTCACCTACCAATTGTCTCAATTGCTTGCAGGATGCGTTTTTTCTCCATAGACTTGCATTTGCGACGCATTGTCACACGTCGCAACCGTCGTGCGATGGTTGCGTCGTGTTGCGTCGGACCATCGCCACAAAAAAAGTTACATGTAACTTTTTTTGTGTGTCGTGACCGTCTTTTCCGATCGCGCATGCACGGCCGGAACTCCGCCCCCGCCTCCCCGCACATCACAATGGGGCAGCAGATGCATTGTAAAACTGCATCCGCTGCCACCGTTGTGCGGCGCTTTCACAGTTTGCATCGGTGCGCCGCAACGTCGCATTGCAGTACACGACGCTAGTGTGAGAGTAGCCTACATCCCACAACACACATTAGGATGCGTTGTAGGCTACTTTCACATTAGCGTCGTGTGACGCACATCGCAATGCGCCGTTTTGTAGAAAAAACGCATCCTGCAAAGTTGCCTGCAGGATGCGTTTTTTCTCCATAGACTTGCATTAGCGACACATTGTGACGGATTGCCACATGTCGCATCCGTCGTGCGACGGATGCGTCGTGTTTTGGCGGACCATTGGCACAAAAAAAAGTTCCATGGAACCTTTTTTTGTGCGTCGTGTCCGCCATTTTCGACTGCACATGCGCGGCCAAAACTCCGCCCCCGCCTCCCCGGAACTCACAATGGGGCAGCGGATGCATTGTAAAACTGCATCCGCTGCCCACGTTGTGCTACATTAACACACTGTCCTTCGGAACGTCGGGTCGACGGTTTGCGACAGCCCGTACCAACGGACTAGTGTGAAAGTAGCCGTAGAGACGCCGCAGCCAATCATATCACTGATATAAGCATAAACATGTCGTATTAATTCTCACAAATAAAAAAAATGGGTGAAATACAAAACAATTTTTTTTTTCCGTGTGTGAGAGGAGCGCTAGGATCGGGGGTGGGGGCTTATCTTCTATGTTAAAAAATCAATTACGCAGTTTCTGAAAAGTGAGTTCTTTAAATATTCACAAGAAACAGTAATAGAATTTACCCAACAAAAAAGAACTGAACCGTCGTATTTGGACAACTCTTTCTGATTCTTGGTAAAATGATAGATATACAGCGTACATGTACTAACAAATGGCTGGCAAATACAGCACAATGGAACGTTTTTAGAACAAAAAGTTTGTTGATAAATTACATTTTTTTTGCACTACCCGGATTCCATAACGTTGGGATGTGTAGCGGCTCATTAACATATCAATGTCCCCGATGCCGCGCTCACTAGCGAATAGTAAGCCCAAGTTCACACACTTGTATTTTGGGTCCGAGTGAAAAAACTGGCATGGCACGGACGGCACTAGGACCAATGTTAGATTATGTTCACACATGGCATTTTTTTTTCTGCAGCAAAACCTGCTCTCTTGGCAGTAAAGAAGCTGCAGAAAAAGCAAGTTTTGCTTGTTTTTTTTCTTGCGTGTTTATGCTATGCTACATTTGTCTCTTGTGCATGCTGATAAAGTTTCATATCAAAAATAAAATCATATTATATTTCACCAGGTATTAGAACAAAAAAGTCAGCAAAACCTGCGTTTTTTCAGCATTTTTTAGGGTATGTTGCCACGGTACGTAAACGCTGCTTGTTTGACGCAGCGTCAAACAAGCAGCGTCCAGATGTTCCAGCATAGTGGAGGGGATTTTATGAAATCCCGTCTCCACTATGCGTGGAAACCCGCACGCGGCGGCCCTGCGACTCTGGACATGCTGCGCGTCTTTTCAGAACGCAGCATGTCCATACACCTTGCGGGGACGCAGCGTCCCCGCAAGGCATATCACAGGGCGCTATGGCGAGGGGTGCGATGATCCCGGATGTGTACTGTACACATCCGGCACCATCGCGTCCCAGAAAGGGGGCGGGGCTAGCGCCGAGCGGCTTCGCCGCTGCGGCGATCCCGCCGGGAAAACGGACCGTGGAGCCATACCCTTAAGCTTTTTTTTCAGCTTTTTTTTCACCACCCATTACTTTCACTGGGTGAAAAATGCTGTAAAAACGCTGAAAGAAGTGACATGCTCTATTCTGCAAAAACCAAGCAAATCACAAAATACTGAGGACAAAAACAACAAAGTGTGTGTATGAGATTTCTGAAATCTCATAGACTTTGCTGGTACTGTAAAACGCAGCTGAAAATTTGCATTAAAAAACGCAACAAAAACACCAGGTGTGAACACAGCCTTATTCATTTGGGGGGTTCAGATGAGCGGTTTTCTCCATGAATTGAATGTGCGCGTGAAAAAATGTCCGCCTGCACTAGTTTCTTCTGCATGTCGGATGAGAGTCGCAAGTCTATGGGTGTGCAAAAAAAAATAGGATTAACCATACAGCTCCCAGGCTTTACAGATTCATTACTATTATTACCCTAGGAAACGGTATTTGATCAGAAGTTTTCGGATGATTTCTTATATATACGTTTGTGAACTCGACCTCTCCCTAAAGGCGGATTATTCTGATCAGACTTTGATCGCAGTGTGCTCCCAGTGTCATCTGTTTTTCTCATAAGTGGAAAAATAAAAAAAATAATATTTATCCACTCCATTGTAATGACAGTCTGTGAAAATCGGACGAAACTCGGAAGCCATCGAAGTGCAGTTCGATTTTTTTTCACGGACCCATTAAACTTCCATTGACGATTTTGATTCCACTTTGGACATCTCGGTTCGAGGAAAAATTCGGAAATGTGCACAGCCCGATAGACTACCAGAGGTATGAGGGCTATACGTGAAAACCAAAGCCAAAATCGTACATGTGAATGGGCCCAAACCCACCTGCTAAGGAGCAGAAAAGAGGGAAAATCTAATATGTGCACATCAGTCCTGCTTTGTTTTTTGGTTGTGTTATGATTATTTGCAGCAAATCCATCAGTATTACACAGTGTTGATAAATTAGGCAGATATTTATATATAACACTTCTGCGCCAGAGCTTGGTTTTAACATGCGAGACTCGCACGGATTTCTTGCAAGTGAAAAGGAGCCCTTAGGGTATGTGTCCACGTTCAGGATTGCATCAGGATTTGGTCAGGATTTTCCATCAGTATCTGTAAGCCAAAACCAGGAGTGGAACAATCAGAGGAGAAGCATAATAGAAACATATGCACCACTTCTGCATTTATCACCCACTCCTGGTTTTGGTTTACAAATACTGATGGAAAATACTGACCAAATACTGACCGTGGCCTTAGTGTGCTATCAGTGTTTTGGATGTTTTGGATCAGTGTGCTATCTGCTTTATTTCCGTTTATGGCTTTAGAAAAATCAATTCCAAAGCTTCTCCTATACTTTGCTATGTTAAACACCTGCAGCACACAGACTGTATACGGATGCCACCTGGGCACGACTGTGCACCACTATAAACTTAGGTGTAAACTTGCTCTATAGCGCAGATATCAGTCACTATCGCGATAGCACAGGTAATTCTCGTAGGTATTTAGCTACATCTGCAACTTAGAAAGCACAGCACAGACACGCCCAGTCCTGGAAGGAGCATTGTGGGAAATGTAGTCTCAGAGCAGGCCTATAGGAAAGCTCAGCCAATGAGAACTCCCGTGTAATGTTTGTAATGGGCGGGGCGTCCAAAGAGCTGTGCTCTGATTGGCTTGGAGTGTCAGCAGTGAGGCAGAGCGGGAAGTTGGACTTGTGTCTCACAGCTGCTCCCGAGGCTCTGACTGGTGGCCGCTCCGCGCACTGATGCTGCGTCACCTCTGCGTGCAGTCCCATGGCGTCGGTGCAGACCGCCGCGTCCGTCTTCTCCCAGCTGTTCCGGGCGCACTGTAGTCACTCAGGTGCTTCTCATTGTGGTGTCACCAGTCAGTGCGCCTATTGTGCCCTGCATTAACCCCTGCTGCGCATGTCATGTGACTGGCCATACTTTAACCACTGCAGTGCCGGCCCTCCCTCCTCCTGCTTTGGCCGCTTGCATTGGTTTTTGGGGGCCATGCCCTTTTCTGTCGTCTATACTTTGTGATATGAGGGGCATCAGCCTGCGGGCACCCGGGTAACCTGCCTGTGACTCAGGTCGTGTTTCTGCTATATGGCAGAGTGGTGGGACGACACAGTGACCTGCGGGCGGAGGGCGCATCACAAGTCCCAAAAAGTCCAACTAGTCCTGACTTTTACTTCTTGGCCTCGCTTGTCGCGATACCTTGCGGATTGTAAGCCGTCCCCATCACTCATACTGTTGTGCGACGTAGATGCATCTTTGACCACGTGACCCGTTTCGTGGCCACCGTAGCATCAGCCATTTCGGTAAACCCCTGTCCTCAGCTGCAGATTAGTAAATCTTTCCTCCCCCTCCCCAGGTCCAGCATCACTACTTTCGGTGTCTATTATTTTTGGCAGCACTGATGTCGCGTCCACAGCCAATCTCTGACTGAACAGACCTCATGAGACGGTCAGTTACTGACTGCGGTGCTGGATCCACGGAGGATGAGCAAAGATCATTTTTGTTGGATTTTTTTTTTTGCAGCTGGGGGGATGGTTATTCCAAAATTGAAAAAACTCTTAAATGTCACCATATTAGGAGGTTAGGTGTAGTAAAAAAAGCAGCAGTTCTTTCCGGCTAAAATGCTGGTCGCCAACTTTTAGCGTCTCTCATCCGAGAGCTTTATAATTGTGGCGTGAAAGGTTCCCAGACCCCCGGTGCCCCCCGCCACGACTGTCCGGTACTCAACCTCTGATTGTACGTGTGTGCACATTCAGATGTCGGGGTGTCGCACTGTCACCGCACACCTCCTGGAGACGTGGCCTTCAAGGACTTCTTGGCAATGCCTGGGACATTTCCTGCTCTTTCAGGAGTCCGGGACGTCTTCCGTTTTTGTAGTAATTGTGACGTGATAAGAGTGATGCTGACTAAATTCAGGGGGACCTCACCGACCTATAGCGTTGTTGAGAAATCCCAAACAATTACAACTTTTTTGTTTTTCTTGGTGTATTGGGTCAGTGTGTTCTGCCGAAGTGAGGGGATTGTCATCTCTGACCAGAGGCTGCAGACCGGGGTCCCATGCAGCCGATAACAAACCGCTGCTTCCTGATGTATTACTAATGGATGGACATTTTTGCAATTAAAGGTGTATTCCACATCGAGGGATTTGCGATGTCCACGGTGTACAATACTTGCTGATTGATCATGGGGCCTGCCAAGTATAACAACATGGGATGTCACCGACCCCGTTCACTTCATGACACGGAGCTGGAATACCCCTTTAATTTCTAATGTTGCATTGGAAATCAGTTGCAACTTTTCATTAGGTATCATCTTGGCTCCCAAACCTCAGACTCTCCATCCACCAGGGACAAACACTCTGTGGGGTCCCAGCCTCCGAGAGAAATGTGTCATGTTCTCAAGGAATCTTGGCGGCCGTTAGAGTGCCACTTTAAATTGAGAAGTTAATGTTGGTCATGCCACCCACCAGTATTATTTTCTGGTCCACTGGTGCCCAAGATAGGACAACTAAGAACAAAGCTACAATATTTTTTATGTATATATTATTACTGATGTCAGAATTTCACAGTTTATAATTCGGAGCCCTTCCTTACAGATCTGGGACAGATAAACCTAAACTGGTTTGAGGAGCTGACCACAGAGGCTAGAAGGCTTCAGCCAGGGCTACGTGAGGATGAGGACGAGCGAGAAGAAGGCCGGCAGGACAACAGCCTCGCCAAGACGCCACAGCAGAAGCGATCTTATTACAGCCAGCTGGAGTCCACACCGACTATTTTCCGAGAGCAGCGTTTGTGCTCCCCGCTGTTCCTTTCTCCAACTAGAGATCATGATAAAAGTCAAGGTACAGCAGGTAAAATGTTTTACACCAAAGTGTGACACTGGCAGGGGAACATGTAGTGAATGTTTGCTCCAAGACGGCTGATTGGCTCACTCGAAAATCAGCCAGTGATTAGCTGCAGTGGTCATACGCCACAACAATCTCATGGAATAGTGTCACCGATAACGTTGAAACAGCGCCATTGCAGGAGGGGAATATGCAGTGTTGTTTTTTTTTCTATGGGTTGTTACTAGTGATAAGCGAATATACTCGTTACTCGAGATTTCTCAAGCACGCTCGGGGGTCCTCCGAGTATTTTTTAGTGCTCGGAGATTTTACTTTTTAGCGCCACAGCTGAATGATCTATATCTGTTAGCCAGCATAAGTACATGTGGGGGTTGCCTGGTTGCTAGGGAATCCCCACATGTACTTATGCTGGCTAACAGATGTAAATCATTCAACTGCGGCAAGAAAAACTAAATCTCCAAGCACTAAAAAATACTCGGAGGACCCCGAGCATGCTCGAGAAATCTCGAGTAACGAGTATATTCGCTCATCACTAGTTGTTACGTGATTAAGCAGGGGTTCTCCAGTAGAGGGTCCTGCTGAGGAGAGACGGCACCGTGTTACATAGGGTGGTCTCCAATATACTGGGAAATCTGTGTAATGAACGCCGTTCTTGCTTTCATGTCTGCGATACCGGCATGTAAAGGACACAGCTGCTAGCGAGTGAAGCTTTTCTTTGTAACCTCACCATTAATTGGTCGCATGATATTTTATCTGACCACTTCTTTGCGGGGTCTGGCTCAGAATATTATTGCGATAACCATTTCTGATCGTCTTTTAGGTGCCCCTGTTCATAAACTGAATGGGATGTAATAAGTTACAGGAGTATTCCAGCCCGGTACATTTATCACAACATCAGTCCAATCACTGGGTCCACCATGATTGCTAGATCTTGGCTAGGAAGAGGTTGAGTGGTGGGTGAGCATTTAATGCTTCATTCATAACCTATGGGGCTGACGAAACCTGTGACCTTCAGTAGAGGGGCAGAGTGCGTGCTCGACCACCGCTCCATCCATACTGTGCCTGCAGCTGAGGGAATGGTGGTCTTTAGTTCTATGTCCTAGTAGAGAAGTGATAAATGCTTTAAGCTGCAATATCCCCTTTAAGTCCCGATCGGATATGGACCTTTGCCACTTAGGTGTTAAAATACATTAATCTCCTCTCTAAAGAACAAAGATTGATAAATCGGGGCCATGCAAACTGTTTTCTGCCAGAATTTGGGAGAAAAACTGTAATGTTGCTAAATTTGTGCTTAATTCAGAGCTACCCAAATATTTTGGGACTTTTTACGATGGTGAAGGTCATCTCTGCCAACTGTTTGGGCAAAGTTTAGCCGGAAGGATCGTAACTAACCAGTCCGACAAATTCATCATAATTTACACCACAGAAGTGGCAGAAATTAGGAGAGAAGTGTCCTCCAGTCTGTGGTGCACGGGTGCTGAAAGATGCACCAAATCCAATGTGAGGAGCGCGCCTGCCTCCTGATTATTGTGTCACCCTTCATCAAGACTGGCGTGTAAGTTGTGGCCTGCGTCTTATGTCTGGCCTGTATTTTTTTTTGTCCACTATTTGACAATCGTCTTGTCTTCTGTCGACAATGAAGCCAATACTATGTTTTTCCCCAGAACATTTTAGGAATGGTAACAAGTCCCAGCAGAGTCCTGACATTACATCACCGGCTAATGATGTCTTTGGTGCCTCATGTAGAGATTTAGCAGAAAGGTAAGATCCGCAGACTGGGCGCTGATTGTAATGTGTGATGGTTTTCATACCAGTGCCATTACTACACATTATATAACAGAACAAGAGCAAGCAGGACGTGTCTACATATTACACCTTCTGTAACTTGTGATTTCAGCCCTGTCATCATGAAACAGCTTTTCAAGGTTCCCTTTGAGGATAGAAAATATCAGCCAGGGACACCACAGCAGGATAAGAAGTTTGGTAAGTAAAAAAAAAAAACCCAAACAAACCATAAATATTGAGAAACAAAAAAAGAGTTTAAGAATGAACGGCACTAGGTGGTTTTGCAACGGCTCATGCGATGGTACACATAAGGATCCAATTAGGACTTTTGTAGCACGTGAAAAGTCAGCAGTACCCTGGAGGTGCTCAACGACAGTTCATAGCATAATGTAGACAAAATAAAGAGAGACGTGGCACTCACCCAGATTCTGCTATAATTCAATGTCCTTTATTCATCCTTACGGTAACAAGGACATAACGTGGAGAGGCGGCTGGTATACGGAGGGGTGCGGGGAGTGAGAGGAGGATGACTGTTGTGAATTAGACTTTTTGGCTCCCTCTTGTGGTCACTAGTGATATGACACTTTGATATTCCTTCCCTTGCTTTGTTAGTCCAGGGGTGTCGCTATTTGAACTTCCTGGATTTTCAGTCTGGTGCCTGGCATCATTGTAATCAGATCCTTCTGTTTGCTCCTATCTGCTGGTTCTTTGCAAAATTAAGCTAAGTCTGCTTTCTTGTTTTTTGTTATTTTCTGTGCTCTTATTTTTTGTCCAGCTTGTACTAAATGTGATTCCTTATTTTGCTGGAAGCTCTAGGGGGCGGATGTTCTCCCCCCGTGCCGTTAGACGGTTCGGGGGTTCTTGAATATTCCGCGTGGAGTTTTTGTGAGGGTTTTTGCTGACCATATAAGTCATCTTCCTATATTCTGCTATTAGTTAGCGGGCCTCTCTTTGCTAAAACCTAGTTCATTTCTTGCGTTTGTCTTTTCTTCTTACCTCACCGTTATTATTTGTTGGGGGCTTGTATCCAACTTTTTGGGGTATTTCCTCTGGAGGCAAGAAAGGTCTTTCTTTTCCCTGCTAGGGTTAGTTAGTTCTCCGGCTGGCGCGAGACGTCTAGAATCAACGTAGGTACGTTCCCCGGCTGCTGTTATTTGTGTGCTAGGTTCAGGTATATGGTCAGCCCAGTTACCACTGCCCTATGAGCTGGGTTTTATGTTTGCAGACTTCGCTATTGTCTCTGAGACCCCCTGCCATTGGGGTCATAACAGTATGCCAGGCCATAAGTGAATATTTAATGCATTGCAGAAGTGGGATTATAAGAAAGGAAATTCTGAGTTTTTTTTTTTTTTTCTTTCTTTCCTCCCCTTTATCTCAGAGTGGCTGGAGCCTTGCTGCAGACATGAATGTCCAGACCTTGATTACTAGTGTGGATCAGCTTGCTGCTCGTGTGCAGAGTATTCAAGATTTTGTTACTAGCAGTCCTATGTCAGAACCTAAAATACCTATTCCAGAATTGTTCTCTGGAGACCGATTTAAATTTAGAAATTTCAGGAATAATTGTAAATTGTTTCTATCTCTGAGACCTCGTTCGTCTGGAGACTCAGCTCAGCAAGTAAAAATTGTTATCTCTTTCTTACGGGGCGACCCTCAGGATTGGGCCTTCTCGTTCGCGTCAGGCGATCCGGCTTTGGCAGATGTTGATGCGTTTTTTCTGGCGCTTGGGTTGCTATACGAGGAGCCCAATCTTGAAATTCAGGCAGAAAAAGCTTTGCTGGCTATCTCTCAGGGCCAGGATGAAGCTGAAGTTTATTGCCAAAAATTTCGGAAATGGTCCGTGCTTACTCAGTGGAATGAGTGTGCTCTGGCCGCAAATTTCAGAAATGGCCTTTCTGAAGCCATTAAGAATGTGATGGTGGGTTTCTCCGTTCCTACAAGTCTGAATGATTCCATGGCGTTGGCTATTCAAATTGACCGGCGTTTACGGGAGCGCAAAGTCGCTAATCCTCTGGTGGTGTTGTCTGAACAGACACCTGAGTTAATGCAATGTGATAGAGTTCAGACTAGAATTGAACGGAAAAATCATAGACGTCAGAATGGGTTGTGTTTCTACTGTGGTGATTCTACACATGTTATATCAGCATGCTCTAAACGCTTAACAAAGGTGGTTAGTCCGGTCGCCATTGGTAATTTGCAACCTAAATTTATTTTGTCTGTGACTTTAATTTGCTCATTGTCTTCCTACCCTGTTATGGCGTTTGTGGATTCAGGTGCGGCCCTGAGTCTTATGGATCTGTCGTTTGCCAAGCGCTGTGGTTTTGTTCTGGAGCCTTTGGTTAATCCTATTCCTCTGAGAGGTATTGATGCTACGCCATTGGCAGAAAATAAGCCACAGTTTTGGACACAGGTGACCATGTGCATGTCTCCTGATCATCGAGAGGTGATTCGTTTTCTTGTTTTGCATAAAATGCATGATTTGGTCGTTTTGGGTCTGCCATGGTTACAGACCCATAATCCAGTCTTGGATTGGAAGGCAATGTCTGTGTCAAGTTGGGGCTGTCAGGGAATTAATTGTGATTCCCCGCCGGTGTCTATTGCTTCCTCTACACCTTCGGATGTTCCTGAGTATTTGTCTGATTATCAGGATGTATTCAGCGAGTCCAGGTCCAGTGCTCTTCCTCCTCATAGGGACTGTGACTGCGCTATAGATTTGATTCCAGGTAGTAAGTTTCCTAAGGGAAGATTATTTAATCTGTCTGTACCTGAGCATACCGCAATGCGTTCGTATATTAAGGAGTCTCTGGAGAAGGGACATATTCGTCCATCCTCTTCCCCTCTTGGTGCGGGATTTTTCTTTGTGGCCAAGAAGGATGGATCTTTGAGACCTTGTATAGACTATCGACTTCTGAATAAAATCACTGTTAAATTTCAGTATCCTTTGCCTCTGTTGTCGGACTTGTTTGCCCGGATTAAGGGTGCCAAGTGGTCCACCAAGATAGACCTTTGTGGTGCGTACAACCTTGTGCGCATTAAGCAGGGAGATGAATGGAAAACTGCATTTAATACGCCCGAAGGTCATTTTGAGTACTTGGTGATGCCTTTTGGGCTCTCTAATGCTCCTTCAGTGTTTCAGTCCTTTATGCATGACCTCTTCCGGAAGTATCTGGATAAATTTATGATTGTTTATCTGGATGATATTCTGTTTTTTCTGATGATTGGGACTCCCATGTAAGGCAGGTCAGGATGGTGTTTCAGGTTTTGCGTGAGAATGCTTTGTTTATTAAGGGCTCAAAGTGTCTCTTTGGTGTGCAGAAGGTTCCCTTTTTGGGTTTTATCTTCTCCCCTTCTGCTGTGGAGATGGACCCAGTCAAGGTCCGAGCTATTCATGATTGGACTCAGCCCACGTCGGTTAAGAGTCTTCAGAAGTTCTTGGGTTTTGCTAACTTCTACCGTCGTTTTATCGCTAATTTTTCTAGCGTTGTTAAACCTTTGACGGATATGACCAAGAAAGGTTCTGATGTTGCTAACTGGGCTCCTGCAGCCGTGGAGGCTTTTCAGGAGCTGAAGCGCCGGTTTACTTCGGCGCCTGTTTTGTGTCAGCCTGATGTCTCGCTTCCCTTTCAGGTTGAAGTGGATGCTTCTGAGATCGGTGCAGGGGCCGTTTTGTCGCAGAGAAGCCCTGGTTGCTCAGTAATGAGACCATGTGCTTTTTTTTCTAGGAAATTTTCGCCTGCTGAGCGGAATTATGATGTTGGCAATCGGGAGTTGTTGGCCATGAAGTGGGCATTTGAGGAGTGGCGTCATTGGCTCGAGGGTGCTAAGCATCGTGTGGTGGTGTTGACTGATCACAAAAATCTGATGTATCTCGAGTCTGCTAAACGCCTGAATCCTAGACAGGCCCGTTGGTCATTATTTTTCTCCCGTTTTGACTTCGTGGTCTCGTACCTGCCTGGTTCAAAGAATGTTAAGGCTGATGCTCTTTCTAGGAGCTTTGTGCCTGACTCTCCTGGAGCCTCAGAGCCAGTTGGTATTCTTAAAGAGGGTGTAATCTTGTCGGCCATTTCTCCGGATTTGCGACGTGTGTTGCAGAGATTTCAGGCTGATAGACCTGACTCTTGTCCACCTGACAGACTGTTTGTTCCTGATAAATGGACCAGTAGAGTCATTTCCGAGGTTCACTCCTCGGTGTTGTCAGGGCATCCGGGTATTTTTGGCACCAGAGATTTGGTGACTAGGTCCTTTTGGTGGCCTTCCTTGTCACGGGATGTGCGGTCATTTGTGCAGTCCTGTGGGACTTGTGCTCGGGCTAAGCCTTGCTGTTCTCGTACCAGCGGGTTGCTTTTGCCCTTGCCTGTCCCGAAGAGGCCTTGGACACACATTTCCATGGATTTCATTTCGGATCTTCCAGTGTCTCGGGGCATGTCTGTCATCTGGGTGGTATGTGATCGCTTTTCCAAGATGGTCCATTTGGTGCCCTTGCCTAAGCTGCCTTCCTCTTCTGATCTGGTTCCGTTATTCTTTCAGAATGTGGTTCGTTTGCACGGCATTCCTGAGAATATCGTGTCTGACAGAGGATCCCAGTTTGTTTCCAGGTTCTGGCGATCCTTTTGTGCTAAGATGGGCATTGATTTGTCGTTTTCATCTGCCTTTCATCCTCAGACTAATGGCCAAACTGAGCGAACAAATCAGACTCTAGAGGCTTATTTGAGATGTTTTGTTTCTGCAGATCAGGATGATTGGGTGACCTTCTTGCCGTTGGCTGAGTTTGCCCTTAATAATCGGGCTAGTTCCGCTACCTTGGTTTCGCCATTTTTCTGCAACTCTGGCTTCCATCCTCGTTTTTCCTCGGGACATGTGGAGCCGTCTGACTGTCCTGGGGTGGATTCTGTGGTGGATAGGTTGCAGCGGATTTGGGATCATGTGGTGGACAACTTGAAGTTGTCACAGGAGAAGGCTCAGTGTTTTGCCAACCGCCGCCGCGGTGTGGGTCCCCGACTTCGCGTTGGGGATTTGGTGTGGCTGTCTTCTCGCTTTGTTCCTATGAAGGTCTCCTCTCCTAAATTTAAGCCTCGCTTCATCGGTCCTTATAAGATTTTGGAAATTCTTAATCCAGTGTCCTTTCGCTTGGAACTTCCTGTGTCGTTTGCCATTCACAACGTGTTCCATAGGTCTTTGTTGCGGCGGTACGTTGTGCCTGTGGTTCCTTCTGTTGAGCCTCCTGCCCCGGTGTTGGTTGGGGGTGAGTTGGAGTACGTGGTGGAAAAGATCTTGGATTCTCGTCTCTCCAGGCGGAGGCTTCAGTATCTGGTCAAGTGGAAGGGCTATGGTCAGGAGGATAATTCCTGGGTGGTCGCCTCTGATGTGCATGCGGCCGATTTGGTTCGTGCCTTTCACACTGCTCATCCTGATCGCCCTGGTGGTCTTGGTGAGGGTTCGGTGACCCCTCCTTAAGGGGGGGGTACTGTTGTGAATTAGACTTTTTGGCTCCCTCTTGTGGTCACTAGTGATATGACACTTTGATATTCCTTCCCTTGCTTGGTACCCACCTGGCTTCGTTAGTCCAGGGGTGTCGCTATTTGAACTTCCTGGATTTTCAGTCTGGTGCCTGGCATCGTTGTAATCAGATCCTTCTGTTTGCTCCTATCTGCTGGTCCTGGTTCTTTGCAAAATTAAGCTAAGTCTGCTTTCTTGTTTTTTGTTATTTTCTGTGCTCTTATTTTTTGTCCAGCTTGTACTAAATGTGATTCCTTATTTTGCTGGAAGCTCTAGGGGGCGGATGTTCTCCCCCCGTGCCGTTAGACGGTTCGGGGGTTCTTGAATATTCCGCGTGGAGTTTTTGTGAGGGTTTTTGCTGACCATATAAGTCATCTTCCTATATTCTGCTATTAGTTAGCGGGCCTCTCTTTGCTAAAACCTAGTTCATTTCTTGCGTTTGTCTTTTCTTCTTACCTCACCGTTATTATTTGTTGGGGGCTTGTATCCAACTTTTTGGGGTATTTCCTCTTGAAGGCAAGAAAGGTCTTTCTTTTCCCTGCTAGGGTTAGTTAGTTCTCCGGCTGGCGCGAGACGTCTAGAATCAACGTAGATACGTTCCCCGGCTGCTGTTATTTGTGTGCTAGGTTCAGGTATATGGTCAGCCCAGTTACCACTGCCCTATGAGCTGGGTTTTATGTTTGCAGACTTCGCTATTGTCTCTGAGACCCCCTGCCATTGGGGTCATAACAGATGACGGCCGTTTCGCGCCGATGCGCTTCAACGGGTCCTGGACCCGTTGAAGCTCATCGGCGCGAAACGGCCGTCCTCCTCTCACTCCCCGCACCCCTCCGTATACCAGCCGCCTCTCCACGTTATGTCCTTGTTACCGTAAGGATGAATAAAGGACATTGAATTATAGCAGAATCTGGGTGAGTGCCACGTCTCTCTTTATTTTGTCTACATCAAACCATAAATATGCATTGTGGGTTTCTTATAAATGAAATTATGCCAGCTTTCTTGATTGAAGAGCGTAGTGCTGAGGTTGATAGCCAGATTTATCTTTTGATATGTACTAGCAGGGGATTTGGCTTTTAAGCTGCGTGTCATGGTACATAATTAATACAAATATTTTTTACTGCTTTGTTTCATATTAAAACTTCTATTTCTTTCAGATATCTCTGATAGTTTGTTGTGCACCCCACAATTGATCAGGGTAAATATATATTTTACTTCTACTTTGTATTTCTTTTGTTAAGCGGGCTGTCTCGTGACAACAGCTTGTCTTCTCCATCACTAAGACAGAACCAAAAAAAAAACCAAACTGCTATGGTGGATCAGGGTGATAGATACAGGTCAGCCATCTATCAGCCGGTTGTACTATCAGCCTGTAGACTTTGATTGGATTGATGCCACACATACTTAGAGGGGTAATCCCATGTCCAAGGTCCCATCCCAATATGCAGTAAGTGTAATAATAATATTAGCAAATACCTCCAATTAGAAATGTAGTATAGTTCTTCTGATTAGCCATGTCACAACCCCATGTGCAGGGCCTTCAGTAGCTTAGGTATCCATGGTTACAACCACTCATAGTGACAGCTGTTAATGGTCGTAACCATCGATACCTAACGCACTACACTGCCCTTCTCATGGGGTTGTGACATGGCTAATCAGACAAACTATACAGTACTACATTTCTAATTGGAGATATTTGCTAATATTATTATTACACCTATGTATTGGGATAGGATCTTGGAGATGGGAATTCCCCTTTAACCACTTCTTTATTGAATCCTCCTCATTGTGGTCATACTATGAGGAGCAATATTGAACTCGGCCCCCTATATTAGCAATCAGTAGGAAGCACAGCACTGAAGCAGACATTTGACCCCCTATACTGTGGAGGTGATACATTTATTTTCTGAGAAACTTCTTTAACCCCTTCATGACCTTGCCGTTTTTTGCAATTCTGACCAGTGTCCCTTTATGAGGTAATAACTCAGGAACGCTTCAACGGATCCTAGCGATTCTGAGATTGTTTTTTCGTGACATATTGGGCTTCATGTTAGTGGTAAATTTAGGTCGATAATTTCTGAGTTTATTTGTGAAAAAAACGGAAATTTGGCAAAAATTTTGAAAATTTCGCAATTTTCACATTTTGAATTTTTATTCTGTTAAACCAGAGAGTTATGTGACACAAAATAGTTAATAAATAACATTTCCCACATGTCTACTTTACATCAGCACAATTTTGGAAACAAATTTTTTTTTTGCTAGGAAGTTATAAGGGTTAAAATTTGACCAGTGATTTCTCATTTTTACAACAAAATTTACAAAACCATTTTTTTTAGGGATCACCTCACATTTGAAGTCAGTTTGAGGGTTCTATATGGCTGAAAATACCCAAAAGTGACACCATTCTAAAAACTGCACCCCTCAAGGTGCTCAAAACCACATTCAAGAAGTTTATTAACCCTTCAGGTGTTTCACAGCAGCAGAAGCAACATGGAAGTAAAAAATGAACATTTAACTTTTTAGTCACAAAAATGATATTTTAGCAAAAAATTTTTTATTTTCCCAAGGGTAAAAGGAGAAACTGGACCACGGACGTTGTTGTCCAATTTGTCCTGAGTACGCTGATGCCTCATATGTGGGGGTAAAGCACTGTTTGGGCGCACGGCAGGGCTCGGAAGGGAAGGAGCGCCATTTGACTTTTTCAATGAAAAATTGGCTCCAATCTTTAGCGGACACCATGTCGCGTTTGGAGAGCCCCCGTGTGCCTAAACATTGGAGCTCCCCCACAAGTGACCCCATTTTGGAAACTAGACCCCCCAAGGAACTTATCTAGAAGCATAGTGAGCACTTTAAACCCCCAGGTGCTTCACAAATTGATCCGTAAAAATGAAAAAGTACTTTTTTTTCACGAAAAAATTATTTTAGCCTCAATTTTTTCATTTTCACATGGGCAACAGGATAAAATGGATCCTAAATTTTGTTGGGCAATTTCTCCTGAGTACACCAATACCTCACATGTGGGGGTAAACCACTGTTTGGGCACATGGTAAGGCTCGGAAGGGAAGGAGCGCCATTTGACTTTTTGAATGAAAAATTATCTCCATCGTTAGCGGACACCATGTCGCGTTTGGAAAGCCCCTGTGTGCCTAAACATTGGAGCTCCTCCACAAGTGACCCCATTTTGGAAAGTAGACCCCCCAAGGAACTCATCTAGAGGCATAGTGAGCACTTTAAACCTCCAGGTGCTTCACAAATTGATCCGCAAAAATGAAAAAGTACTTTTTTTTCACACAAAATTTCTTTTAGCCTCAATTCTTTCATTTTCACATGGGCAACAGGATAAAATGGATCCTAAAATTTGTTGGGCAATTTCTCCTGAGTATGCCGATACCTCATATGTGGGGGTAAACCACTGTTTGGGTGCACGGCAAGGCTCGGAAGGGGAGGCGTGCCATTTGACTTTTTGAATGGAAAATTAGCTCCAATCGTTAGCGGACACCATGTCGCGTTTGGAGAGCCCCTGTGTGCCTAAACATTGGAGCTCCCCTACAAGTGACCCCATTTTGGAAACTAGACCCCCCAAGGAACTTATCTAGATGCATAGTAAACACTTATAACCCCCAGGTGCTTCACAGAAGTTTATAACGCAGAGCCGTGAAAATAAAAAAATAATTTTTCTTTCCTCAAAAATGATTTTTAGCCCAGAATTTTTTATTTTCCCAAGGGTAATAGGAGAAATTGGACCCCAAATGTTGTTGTCCAGTTTGTCCTGAGTACGATGATACCCCATATGTGGGGGTAAACCACTGTTTGGGCGCACGGCAGGGCTCGGAAGGGAAGGCACGCCATTTGGCTTTTTGAATGGAAAATTAGCTCCAATCATTAGCGGACACCATGTCGCGTTTGGAGAGCCCCTGTGTGCCTAAACATTGGAGCTCCCGCACAAGTGGCCCCATTTTGGAAACTAGACCTCCCAAGGAACTAATCTAGATGTGTGGTGAGCACTTTGAACCCCCAAGTGCTTCACAGAAGTTTATAACGCAGAGCCATGAAAATAAAAAATAATTTTTCTTTTCTCAAAAATGATTTTTTAGCCCACAATTTTTTATTTTCCCAAGGGTAACAGGAGAAATTGGACCCCAAAAGTTGTTGTCCAGTTTCTCCTGAGTACGCTGATACCCCATATGTGGGGGTAAACCACTGTTTTGGCACACGTCGGGGTTCGGAAGGGAAGTAGTGACGTTTTGAAATGCAGACTTTGATGGAATGCTCTGCGGGCATCAGGTTGCATTTGCAGAGCCCCTGATGTGCCTAAACAGTAGGAACTCCCCACAAGTGACTCCATTTTGGAAACTAGACCCCCAAGGGAACTTATCTAGATGTGTGGTGAGCACTTTGAACCCCCAAGTGCTTCACAGAAGTTTATAACGCAGAGCCGTGAAAATAAACAATGTGTTTCCTTTCCTCAAAAATATTTTTTTAGCCCAGAATTTTTTTATTTTTGCAAGAGTAACAGGAGAAATTGGACCCCAAAAGTTGTTGTCCAGTTTCTCCTGAGTACGCTGATACCCCATATGTGGGGGTAAACCACTGTTTTGGCACACGTCGGGGTTCGGAAGGGAAGTAGTGACGTTTTGAAATGCAGACTTTGATGGAATGCTCTGCGGGCATCAGGTTGCATTTGCAGAGCCCCTGATGTGCCTAAACAGTAGGAACTCCCCACAAGTGACTCCATTTTGGAAACTAGACCCCCAAGGGAACTTATCTAGATGTGTGGTGAGCACTTTGAACCCCCAAGTGCTTCACAGAAGTTTATAACGCAGAGCCGTGAAAATAATAAATGTGTTTCCTTTCCTCAAAAATATTTTTTTAGCCCAGAATTTTTTATTTTTGCAAGAGTAACAGGAGAAATTGGACCCCAAAAGTTGTTGTCCAGTTTCTCCTGAGTACGCTGATACCCCATATGTGGGGGTAAACCACTGTTTGGGCGCACGTCGGGGCTTGGAAGGGCGGGAGCACCATTTGACTTTTTGAACGCAAGATTGGCTGGAATCAATGGTGGCGCCATGTTGCGTTTGGAGACCCCTGATGTGCCTAAAACAGTGGAAACCCCTCAATTCTAACTTCAACACTTACCCCAACACACCCCTAATCCTAATCCCAACTGTAGCCATAACCCTAATCACAACCCTAACCCCAACACACCCCTAACCACAACCCTAACCGCAACACAACCGTAACCCTAATTCCAACCCTAATCCTAACCCTAATCCCAACCGTAACCCTAATCCCAACCCTAACCACAACTGTAACCCCAACACACCCCTAACCCTATCCGTAACCCTAACCACAAGCCTATTCTTAACCCTATTTCCAACCCTAGCCCTAATTCCAACCCTAACCCTAAGGGTATGTGCCCACGTTGCGGATTCGTGTGAGATTTTTCCGCACGATTTTTGAAAAATCTGCAGGTAAAAGGCACTGCGGTTTGCCTGCGGATTTACAGCAGATTTCCAGTGTTTTTTTGTGCGGATTTCACCTGCGGATTCCTATTGAGGAACAGGTGTAAACCGCTGCGGAATCCGCACAAAGAATTGACAAGCTGCGGAAAATACAATGCAGCGTTTCTGCACGGAATTTTCCGCACCATGGGCACAGCAGATTTGGTTTTCCTTAGGTGTACATGGTACTGTAAACCTGATGGAAAACTGCTTCGAATTCGCAGCGGCCAATCCGCTGCGGATCCGCGGCCAATCCGCTGCCAATCCGCTGCGGATCCGCGGCCAATCCGCTGTGGATCCGCGGCCAATCCGCTGCAGATCCGCGGCCAATCTGCTGCGGATCCGCGGCCGATCCGCTGCGGATCCGCGGCCAATCCGCTGCAGATCCGCGGCCAATCTGCTGCGGATCCGCTGCCGATCCGCTGCGGATCCGCGGCCGATCCGCGGCCGATCCGCTGCGGATCCGCGGCCAATCCGCTGCCAATCCGCTGCAGATCCGCGGCCGATCCGCTGCGGATCCACTGCGGATCCGCGGCCGATCCGCTGCGGATCCGCGGCCGATCCGCTGCGGATCCGCTGCGATCCGCGGCCGATCCGCTGCGGATCCGCTGCGATCCGCGGCCGATCCGCTGCGGATCCGCGGCCGATCCGCTCTGTGTGCACATGCCATAACCCTACCCCTAACCCTAACCCTACCCGTAACCCTAACCCTACCCCTAACCCTACCCCTAGTTCTAACCCTAACCCTAGTGGTAAAAGAAAAAAAAATATTTTCTTTATTTTATTATTGTCCCTACCTATGGGGGTGATAAAGGGGGGGGTTTATTTATTATTTTTTTATTTTGATCGCTGTGGTAGAACCTACCACAGCGATCAAAATGTACCTGTAACGAATCTGCCAGCCTGCAGATTCGGCGGGCGTACTGAGCGTGCGCCCGCCATTTTCCAAGATGGCGGCGCCCAGCGAGGAGACGGCCGGACACCGGGAGGATCGGTAAGTATGAGGGGGTGGTGGGGGGGTGGATCGGAGCACAGGGGGGGGGATCGGAGGACGGGGGGAGCGGACAGGAGCACGGGGGAGCGGACAGGAGCACGGGGGAGCGAACAGGGGGACGGAGAGGACCGGGCCACATAACGGACGACTGGGGAGGAGATCGGGGGCGGTGGGGGGGGCCAGTACATGATTTCCAGCCATGGCAGATGCTATTGCAGCATCGGCCATGGCTGGATTGCAATATTTCACCATTTTCATAGGTGAAATATTGCAAATTGCTCTGATTGGCTGTTGCACTTTCAACAGCCAATCAGAGCGATCGTAGCCACGTGGGGGCAAAGCCACCCCCCCTAGGCTGAAGTACAACTCCCCCTCTCCCTGCAGATCGGGTAAAATAGGAATTAACCCTTTCACCCGATCTGCAGGGATGCGATCATTCCATGACGCCGCATAGGCGTCATGGGTCGGGAAGGGGTTAAATCAACCTTCCACCCTAGAGCTGAAAAGTTTATGTATATTTCTCATGTACGGTCCCCCCTACCTGGTGCCCTCCGTCTGCCTCATCCGCTCAAATCAGCAATTCATTCTTCTAAGACGGCTGCTGCAGCACTACTTGGACCACTTCTCATAGCCCTCGTTTGGCCCTGATAAAATAAAAAAAAAATCCCTATACTTTTATCCCGTGCCGGTGCCATACCCGCAGTGTTGGCACTCGCTCTCCCCAGGGCACTGGTGCTGTTGTGATGACATGTGACTCTGGTGCCCAATCAGCTCTGGCCTCACTGTTCCCGGTGATCAGCTGCAGCCCTGACTTCCTTTTCATGTTCAGTTTGTCCAAAGGAGGGGACAGTGACGCCAGTGCTGATTGGGTGCCGGGGTCACATGTCACAAAAACTGCATGAGAGCCCTGGGACCACGAGTGCAGACACGGCTGGAGCTTCGCCGCCACGGGAGGCGACTACAGGTTTTTTATTTTATCGGGGCCAAGCGTGGAGAATGAGAAGTGGTTGTCCTAGTAGTGGACAACCCCATTAATCCATGTTCTATCCTACAGCACAAGCAATGCAGGAGAGACACAATTTAGACATAACCACTGCATGCCCCATTTAGTTTCCATGACTGTCTTGGAAGAAGGAGGAAAGGAACGCTAATGTGAGCATAGAAAGGAGAACGGACTGGCCCCACCTAATTATCCAGGAACTGTGCCATACACCCCAAAAAAGCCTAAGTAGGAGACAAGGAGGAGGATGTGGGATAGATACTAGTATCACTGTAATATCACACACAACCTGAATAGAAAAAATATATATATTTTATTGTAATCAACGTGCACAGACCATTGCCAGCATAAAAACGGTTAAAGGAACAAAGACCAACTTGGTCTCCACAAAGAAATATATGTGTCGATGTGTGTCCTTACAGCTGAGCCCGCTCTGGTCATGGTCCTCTCACGTCTGTGACTGTTCTTGGCCATATTGGATATCTTAGTAAGTGGGGGGCATCAATGGCCGATATGGCGGGAATGTGTTTAGTTGCCAAGTAAGTAATAAATAGCGTGTGTGTGTATCTATATAAATTATGATTGCATTTTACCAGCTCTCTTGGCCAACCGTACTCTATATTTTATATATTCTTTTTTAAGAACCAAACCTCAAGATGTATATCAGAGAGTCTTGGCGTACAAGGGGATCCTGACATGTCCTGGTCAAGTTCATTGGCTACACCGCCCTCTCCAACTGTGATCATTAGTAAGAAATGGGGAATAAATGGGTATTTTGTCACTTTATGAATGGCTACATGGGTCTGTATGTGTAAGTGTGTGTGCGCAGTATGGACACGTCACAGGTGGTGTGAACGTTTTATCACAGGTTTTGATGCAATTCATGTTGTACAGAGGGTAGGTGCACTGATCCCTTAGTCCTTATTCCGACATCATTTTTTATGAAGAAATGTAGACCCTTTCATCATTGTGCTAGATCCAGTTGTTTTCTTTTTAACCTATCCAAAATAGACTTTTTTTTAATTATTATTTTACGGACACTTGGCCTCCGGATGTGAACAGCTCCATAGACTATAATAGCTAGGTTTTCTATTTGTGAAAGCAATGACAGACCATATATACATGACAAACAGACCTCTGAAGGTGGTCTACAGCATCATTCACATAAGTGTCTAATGATTTTTACTAATACAGCACGTATAATTATAATCTATGGGGCTGTTCACATTTTCGTATTTTCTTTGGACTGTGTATCTGTGCAAAAATCACAGAGACATGTCCGTCTTTTACAGCATTATGGATGAAAAGTACCAATACAAGTCTGTGGATCCTTGAAAATGGCAGACTTCCCATGGGTGGCATCAGTCAAGTGTCAGTTATTCACCCACGCGTGTAAAAACTGACACTGACCAAACACTGATGACACTTGGATCCAAAACACTGATGACACTTGTACCATTCCATTTCATATGTGAGCAAACATTGACATCTGAATAAGGCCTTAAGGAATTTGAGTCTTTGATAATATTACTGCAACCTAAGCTAAAAATCAAAGGCTGTGTATTATTTACTGGTATATCCGTATTACCTGGATGAAGTGATGAGTTCTGCATCTCAATATGATTGTATGAACTTGGGTGAAGGTAGTAGTCTAACGTAGCATAACGGAGAGATCAGGACTCGCCTCTATGATTAAATGGTGTTGGGAAACATGATATCGCTATATAGGCAACGGAAAATAATGTATAAAATGTTTCAGTATCACCCTTATGTACACAGAAGTACAGTACAAAAAATGGAGCATCTGCCAGCTATGTACACTGTGTTCCAAATTATTATGCACAAAGAATTCAGGAGTGATAAGGTTAGAATTTTTTTGTTTGTCATTTACACTCATTGATGGTGATGTGTGTCAGGGCTCTTTATATCACTGAAAGCAATTGCAGATACCTGTGCACATTAGTTTGGCAGGTGTGTCCAAATAAAGGCAAGACTACTTAAGAAGGCTGTTCCACATTATTAAGCAGCCTACATTTTTTGCCAAAATGGGAAAGAAAAAGGATGTGTCGGCTGCTGAGAAGCAACAAATTGTGGAGTATTTAGGTCAAGGCATGACTACAATCAACATTGCCAAGACACTTCATCGTGATCATCGCACAATCAAGAAGTATGTAGCTGATTCCCAGCACACACGTGTGCGTTCTGATAAGGAAAAATTGAGGACTCTTTCCAACAGGCAATTGCGTAAGGTTAAAAGAGCAGCTGCAAAAATGCCTTGTCATAGCAGACAAGTTTCTGAAGCTGCTGGTGCCTCCAACGTCCCCAGAACAACAAGATGCAGGGTCCTTCAGAGGTTTGCAGCTGTGCGTAAGCCATCCTGTTGACCACCTGTATCCACTGCACACAAGCAGAAATGGCTTCAGTGGGCCAAGCGATACCTGAAGACTGACTTCCAAACTGTTTTGCTCACCGATGAGTGCCGTGCAACGCTCGATGGTCCAGATGGATGGAGTGGAGGATGGCTGGTTGATGGACACCCCATGAAAACAGGGCTAAGGTGCCAACAAGGAGGAGGTGGAGTAATGTTTTGGGCTGGAATCATGGGGGGAGAGATTGTCGGCCCCTTTATGATCCCTGAAGGGGTAAAGGTGAACTCCATAATCTATGTGGAGTTTCTAAAACAACACTTCCTGCCGTGGTTCAAGAGGCAGAACTGTGTTTTCCGCAGCAAGATCATTTTCATGCATGATAATGCAACGTCTCATGCTGCAAAAAACACATCTGCATCTCTGGCTGCTATGGGCATAAAAGAGAACAAACTTATGGTGTGGCCACCATCTTCCCCTGACCTCAACCCCATTGAGAACCTCTGGAGCATCATCAAAAGGAGTGTCTATGATGACGGGAGGCAGTTCACATCTAAGCAACAGCTCTGGGAGGGTATTCTGTCCACATGCAAAACAATTGAAGCAGAAACCATCCAAAAACTGACAAATTCAATGGACGAGAGAGTTCAGAAGCTTCTTTCGAACAAGGGGTCCTATGTGCAAATGTAACCACCTAGAATAAAGTTTTCACTTGAAAACTGTTTGATTTCATTTTGTAATAAGCTGATAATGCTTATAACTTCACAATTGACCATTTTTTGTTCAAAAAAAAAAAAAAAAAGGGTTGAAAACTCTGCTGTGCATAATAATTTGGAACATGCATTTTGAGTGTTTATTTTTTTTTTTAAAAAGATACTGTTTTCATAGGCAGTTTGTTCCAAAACATGGCAATTATACTAGAATAGTAGATGACTGGAAAATAACAATGACTGCAATTCAGATAGGTAATTTAGAGAAAATGAGGAAATATTATTTGCATAATAATTTGGAACACAGTGTAATCTTGATTATTATACTGCACTTTTCTAAGGACCAGTTTCTCTAATAGGAATTGTCTTTTTGTCTTTGTTCTTTTATAGCTCAAGCTAAAGAAGTTTCTAAACCAAGGACATTTAATAGAAATGATGGAGTGGTGAGTAGCAACATTTTCAGCTGTTTTTTGAAATGTAATGATTTCAATGTTTGCAGATCACAGATATACCGTATATGCTCGAGTAAAAACCGAGATTTTCAGCCCATTTTTTTTAGGCTGAAAGTGCCCCCCTCAGCTTATACTCGAGTCATTGTCCCAGAGGGGGAGGGGGAGCGGCATCTGTCCATCATACTCACCTCCCAGCGCGTCTCTGCACGTCCCTGCTTCTCCGTTTCCTGCAGCTCTTGTGTTCAGCGGTCACGTGATACCACTCAATAAAGTAATGAATATGGACTCGACTCCACTCCCATAGGGGTGGAGCTGCATATTCATTACTTTAATGAGCAGTACCAGTGACCTGAACACAGGAACAAGCTGCTGCACCATCGCATCGGAGAAGCGGGGACCGTGCTGGGAGGGTGAGTATGACGGGGGAGGGTGAGCCATGGGATATTCACCGTCCCCGTTTCACCGCCGCTCCACTCTGGCTGTGACATTCAGGTCAGAGGGCGCGATGATGTGTTTAGTGTGTGCGCCGCCCTCTGCCTGAACAGTCACTGCAGAGAGACACAGCAATCGCAGCAGCATATCGGGCAAATGTTTCTATTGAGCCATAATCAACCTTTGTGCAGCATTACATGGGGCATATTTTTGTATGAAGCATCTTATGGGGCCCATCTTAAACTTTATGGAGCATTATATGGGGAAAATGTCTGTATGGAGCATCTTATGGGGTCATACTCAATATTTTTGCGGCATTATATAGGGCATATTTTAATATGGAGCATCTCATGGGGCCCATCATGAACTGTATGGAGCATTATATGGGGCTCTTCATTCAATATGGATATTCAAAAACATTTAACCGACTGATCTCTCAATTAATTTTACTTTTATTGGTATCTATTTTTATTTTTTAAATTTACCAGCAGCTGCTGCATTTCCCACCCTAGGCTTATACTCGTCAATAAGTTTTACCATTTTTTTATGGCAAAATTTAGGGGTCTCGGCTTATACTTCGGTCGGCTTATACTCGAGTATATACGGTAATTAGTAATGCCCCCATTATGCTATGTGCCAGCGATCGGGATATAGCACCGTTTAGCGTATTTTCGCTGTATCCAAAACGTTGCGTACTAATCTCGCAGGTAAATCCGCGTGTGTTCATTGAATCATGTGGATTTACCTCATCTATTGAATGGCTATGGGTGAGACTGCGCAGCGTCACTGGTGAAGGTAATTGACATGCTGCGGCTCGTAAATCCACACCACAGGTGAGTTTACACAGCATCAAATAAAAGCACAGTGGGCATGGGATTCCTATAAATGCCATCCACTGTGCTTCTATCCTAGAACGCAGCGGTTTGGACGCAGCGCAGTTGAGCTGTGTCCAAGATGCTGCTATTTCAGATCATGGGCACATACCCTTAAAGGGAACTTGTCAAATTCATGCTGTCTGGACTACGGGCAACAAGAATCAAAGCCTGACTATGAGAATGCAGCAAAGTACCGTATATACTCGAGTATAAGCCGAGATTTTCAGCCCATTTTTTGGGGCTGAAAGTCCCCCTCTCGGCTTATACTCGAGTCATACCCAGGGGTCGGGGGGCTGTCTAATTATACTCACCTGCTCCTAGCGCGGTCCCTGCAACTCCCTGGCTCCCCAGCTTCTTCCTGTACTGAGCGGTCACATGGTACTGCACATTACAGTAATGAATATGCGGCTCCACCTCCCATAGGGAGGTGACCGCTCAGTACAGGAAGAAGCTGCGGCGCTTGGGAAGCAGGGACTGCACCGCGCCAGGAGCAGGTGAGTATAACGGGGAGGGGAGCGCTGTGCGATATTCACCTGCTTCTCGTTCCAGGCGCCGCTCCGTCTTTAGCGTCTTCTGCAGTGACGCTCAGGTCAGGGGGCGTGGTGACGTGTTTAGTGTGCGCCCTCTGCCTGAACGTCAGTGCAGAAGACGCTGAAGATGGAGCGTTGCCGGAATGAAGTCAGGTGAATATTGAAAGTGCCGGGGGCCTGAGCGACGGAGAGGTGAGTATGTGATTTTTTATTTTTTTTTTATCACAGCAACAGCAAATGGGGCAAGTGTCTGTATGGAGCATCATATGGGGCCATAACGTTTGTGCAGCACTAAACGGGGCATGTGTCTGTCTGGGGCCATAATCAACGTTTGTGCAGCACTATATGGGGCAAATATCTTTATGGAGCATCTTATGGGGCCATAATTAATAATAATAATAATAATAATAATAATTACTCTGTCGCCTCATTGGGGGACACAGGACCATGGGTGTTATGCTGCTGTCCACTAGGAGGTGACACTATGCATAATCTGAAAAAGATTAACTGTAGCTCCTCCTCTGCAGTATACACCCCTGGACGGCATCTGCCTTCTCCAGTTTTTGCTTAGTGTCGCATAGGAGGCACACCTAAGATTTTTTTTTTTTCCGACGGATTACAGATGAAGAAAAGAGGGTCTCCTGTGAGACTCCCGGCATGGCTTCTTCCTCGGCCCCCTATCACGGGGTGCCCGGTTGAAGTAGAGATGGCTATTCCCCATGTTGCTCCTTCCCCAGTCCCTCGGGTGCTGGTTCGAAGTCGAGACCCCCCCTCCTTCCCCAATTCCTTTTGGTTTCTGGGTTGAGGTCGAGGCGAGGATAAAGGCCCCTGAAGGTGACAGCAGCACCACTCTCTAATCCCCCTCTGGGGGTATTAGGTTGAGACGCCTCAGGTAGGGCCTGTATAGGCAGCACTCTGCAGCTCCCAGCAATGGGCTAGCACACTGCTCCTGCATCCAGGGACCCCAGCCCAGCTGCGGGCTCCTGTTGGGGCCGGGGGGAGTGCAGGCAGGCATGGCACAATACAGACACAGGGCTCCCTGCGCCCCTGTCTCTGCGGCAGCACCAGCTCTATACTGCCTCAGGGAGACCCCTCACCGGGCCCCCCTTCGGATTACAGCCCCACCGCTATCCTGCCTTTAAATCCGGAGGGGTCCGGTTCAGATCCGACCCCCTCCCGGACTTTCGCGCTGGCCTGGAGCCCTTCTGGGCATCAGGCATCTAATTTAGGCCCCGGCTTCAGCCTAGCTGAAGCCGCCGCCTCCTCTCCGCCCCCCGGCCCGCCCCCCACTTGACAAATATGCCACTCTACAGTGTCATAGAGGGGGCGGATCGAGACAGAAAGGGCGCGTTTTTACACAGCTTTGCCGCCTTTTTTCTCAGCTCTCCGCCCCCTTCTCCCCCTGCCTCTTCTCCTCGGCGGCCATTTCTACTGCAGCAAGGATTAACCCTGCATCTCCCGGTCAGCAGGACCAGGCCAGCCACTCTCCGGGGGACACAGGACTGTGGATCTTCGGCGCTGGACCTATGGGCATACTGGTGGGGTAAGATCACAGCTGGGTTGTTTACTCGGCTGTGAATCCATATTCCCTATAAGGCTCCCCTATAGGGTTCTCTGCAGTAACGTCCTCTGCATAGCAGCCCTTCTGCACTCTGTGCACTATGCCCGGCTCAAGGTCCAAGAGAACTAGGCAGAACTGCTATTATGCATTCTGCACAGCCTGCAGGACCGCTCTCCCCAGTGGCAGTATCTACCCACACTGCCAGGACTGCACTCAGACTACTGTGTCAGAGCCCCAAGCGGCCCCTGCCAATGCTTCGGTGTCTAATGCCACGCCGGAATGGGTCTCTCAGATGTCGCAATCTATGACGCAGTCTATAGATAACCTAACCTCCACATTGCTTCAGGCTCTGCAGAGTCATGCCTCGGCTATGACCGTTACCCAGCAAAGGGAGAGCTTGGCTCAGGTACAGGACGACCCTGGCACATCCACGTCTAAGTCAGGACGCAAGTGGACCCACAGTCCATCTACATCATCCCATAGCACTCGGTCATCCCCTTTTAGGAAGAGACAACGTAGTTCCAGGTCAGCTAGACCGTCCCCTTCCAGGGACAGACAACGCAGATCTCCGCAATCCCCGACCAGAGAAGGCCTCCTCCCCAGCTCACCCAGCAGGGGACGCCTCAGTGATACACAGGATTCGGAAGACATCTGTGACTCCGACTCAGACAAGGGAACGGAGGGGTCCCTGATCCCAATCCCCCCCCTAGCAATACTGCGCTAGTTGAGGACTTAATCTCTTCCATCCATCGGGTGCTGGACATTTCTCATCCGCCACCAGAGGCCCCAGAACACAAGATTTCCTTTGAAGGACCTCTGAAGCCGCCTAAGGTGTTCTCTAACTACCCAGAGTTTAAGGCGATCCTTAAAAAGCAGTTCACAGCCTGAGAAAAAAATTTGCTAATCGCAAATATCTAGAGGCGAGGTACTCCTTCCCGCAGAAGGATACCAAGGAGTGGACGGACCTACCCGAAGTGGACCCCCCCAGTCTCTAGACTAGCAGCACAGACCCTCCTTTCACTGCCAGATAGCTCAACCCTCAGGGACGCAGCAGCCCGGCCGGTAGAACGCATGGCTCGTTCAATTTTCGAGGCCGCAGGGGCATCCCTGGCTCCCGCGTTCGCTTCAGTTTGGGCTTCCAAGGCCATTCTGGCCTGGGCCAAATATTTACAAGCTCTCCAAGCATCCGCTCCTGAGCCGTCGGACCAAGCGGTTCAAATAGCAGTCATAGCAGATTACATGCTTCATGCAGCTCTGGATTCAGCAAGGGGTGTAGCGGGGATAGCATCAAACGCCATCACAATTCGGCGTATCCTCTGGCTGCGGGAATGGAAAGCCGACGCAGCCTCAAAGAAGTCCCTCACGCACCTCCCCTACCTCAGTGGGCGTCTTTTTGGTGAACAGTTGGACACAATGATATCCAACGCCACTGGGGGTAAGAGTACCTCTCTTCCCCAACTAAAACCTAAACACACTTACAAGAAGCGTAACCAAACTCGATTCCGATCCTTTTGGAATTCTTCGGGCTGGTCCGTCTCGCGTCCAGCACAAAATCGTAACCGTTCCCCACGCAGGAACAACTCACGATCAACGCAAAGGTCATTCAAAAGCAGCCCAGTCTAAACCTAGAGGAGGAAAATCTCAGACTTTCTCCTCATCATGACTCGCGGACCCCGGAAGACACCACACCCGTAGGCGGCCAACTTTTGCTCTTTCATCAAGTCTGGCTGCCTATTACAGAAGACAGGTGGGTCAGGGAACTAGTGTCTTCTGGATACAAAATAGACTTCACCTCCAACCCACCAGACCGATTCTTCCTCTCTGTCCCCCCAAAACCACCAGTCAAGGCTCGTGCCTTCCGGAAAGCGGTCTCCTTGCTTTTTCAAGCAGGAGTCATAGTACCGGTCCCCATGGCCGAGCGCTTCCGAGGGTTCTACTCCAATCTGTTCGTAGTTCCCAAGAAAGGAGGCAGCGTTCGGCCCATACTGGACCTAAAACAACTCAACAAATACGTACGGATCCGTCACTTCCGCATGTCCCTTCGGTCCATCATTGCGTCCATGGAGAAGGGAGAATATCTCGCGTCCATGGAGAAGGGAGAATATCTCGCCTCCATAGACATACAAGACGCATACCTGCATATACCGATTGCACCTGCTCATCAAAGATTTCTCAGGTTCGCAATCGACCAGGACCACTACCAGTTCGTGGCTCTCCCGTTTGGACTCGCCACGGCTCCCAGAGTGTTTTCCAAAGTCATGGCAGCCACCATGGACGTCCTGCACTCCAGAGGCATAGTAGTCGTTCCATACTTGGACGATCTACTCATCAAGGCTCCCACCTTCAAGGACTGCGAGCTCAGCGTCTCAATCACAATCGACACTCTAAGTCGCATGGGTTGGTTAGTCAACCTACAAAAATCATCACCAACCCCGAGTCAGTCTCTGACCTTCCTGGGAATGCTATTCAACACCTCCAGGGGTCTAGTGCTCCTTCCCAAGGACAAGGCACTGGCTCTCCGTCTAGGAGTTCGCACCCTCCTCCGCAAACCCCCTCGATCTCTCCGGTTTGCCATGAGAGTCCTCAGCAGGATGGGGGCAGCAATAGAAGCCGTCCCATTTGCCCAGTTTCATCTCAGGCCTCTCCAACTAGCCATCCTCAAGTCCTGGGACAAGAACCCTTTCTCTCTCGACAGGGAGTTCCGGCTAATATCGTCAACCAAGAGGTCCCAGCATTGGTGGCTCAAGCCAACCTCGCTAGCAAAGGGGAAATCCTTTCTCACAGGTCATTGGAAAGTTCTGACCACCGATGCAAGCCTGACGGGTTGGGGTGCAGTGCACCTACACCACAGGGCACAGGGCAAGTGGTCCCCAGTGGAAGCGACCATGCCCATCAACATCCTGGAAATTCGTGCCATCCTCCTGGCATTGAGGGCTTTCCATCACTTACTTGCAGCCTCTCACATCAGAATACAGTCGGACAATGCCACGGCTGTGGCATATGTGAATCACCAAGGGGGGACCCGCAGTACCCAGGCGATGCGAGAAGTGTCACATATCCTCCACTGGGCGGAGGACACAGGGTCGGTTCTCTCGGCGGTCCACATTCCAGGTGTGGACAACTGGGAAGCAGACTTCCTCAGCTAACAAGAAATAGATTCGGGAGAGTGGTCTCTCCATCCCGAAATTTTTCGCCAGATCTGCCATCGCTGGGGGACCCCGGATGTGGACCTAATGGCATCCCACTTCAATGCCAAGGTCTCCAACTTCATGGCCAGAACACACGATCCGCAGTCGCTCGGAGCAGATGCTCTGGTTCAGGACTGGACCCAGTTCCAGCTTCTGTACATTTTTTCCACCTCCTCCTGATGCCCAGAGTGGTGAGGAAGATCAAACAAGAGGGAGTTCCAACCATCCTAATTGCACCGGACTGGCCCAGACGTACATGGTACGCCGACATCGTACAACTTACAGCAGACGCCCCCTGGCGTCTACCCGACCGCCACGATCTTCTATCACAAGGCCCGTTCTACCACCAGAACTCAAGGACTCTCAATTTGACGGCGTGGCCCTTGAGACCTGGGTTCTAGCCCAGGCAGGGCTCTCGCCGGACGTCATTGGAACCATGATCAGGGCACGGAAGCCAGCCTCTACCAAGATTTATTACCGTACCTGGAAAGCTTTCTTTACCTGGTGCGAATCTCGTGGCCAGACCCCATTCCCTTATTCCCTACCCAAAGTACTTGGCTTTCTCCAATCGGGTCTGGAGGCCAGGCTGTCATTAGGCTCGCTTAAGAGCCAGGTGTCAGCCCTCTTAGTGCTTTTTCAAAGGCGCATTGCTACCAAGCCGCAAGTAAGGACTTTTCTTCAGGGGGTTTCCCGATTGGTTCCCCCCTACAGACGACCACTAGAAACGTGGGACCTCAACCTGGTCCTGACAGCATTGCAGGAACCACCCTTCGAACCCCTTAAGGAGGTCCCGCTCCACCTTCTCTCCCAGAAGGTGGTTTTCCTGGTGGCAATCACCTCGCTACGCAGGGTGTCTGAACTGATAGCACTCTCCTGCAGACGGCCCTTCATGGCCTTTCACCAGGACAAGGTAGTTCTTCGTACGGTCCCATCCTTCGTTCCGAAGGTTGTGTCCAACTTCCACCTCAATGAGGAAATTTCACTACCATCCCTTTGTCCGGTCCCGGTTCATAGAGTGGAGAAGGCTCTGCATACGCTTGACCTCGTCAGGTCAAGCGTCCTTCCGGAGGTCTGATTCTCTTTTCCTTCTTCCGGAAGGCGGCCACAAGGGTCTGCCAGCTTCAAAAGCTACCCTTGCCAGGTGGATCAAATCCACCATACAAGAGGCCTACCGCCTTAAGAATTCTCCTCTTCCAGCCGGTATTACGGCACACTCTACACGGGCGGTAGGGGCCTCCTGGGCCATTCGGCACCAGGCTTCGGCACAACATGTGTGTAAGGCGGCCACTTGGACTAGCCTACACACGTTTACTAAACACTACAGGGTTCATACCCAGTTCTCAGCGGACGCAAGCCTGGGTAGATGTGTTCTGCAGGCGGCGGTGCCCTAAGTATAGGGGCCTGTCTGCACAATATTCGTCCATTGCTTCCCACCCAGGGACTGCTTTAGGACGTCCCATGGTCCTGTGTCCCCCAATGAGGCGACAGAGTAAAGGAGATTTTTGTGTACTCATCGTAAAATCTCTTTCTCTTAGCCTCTAATTGGGGGACACAGCTCCCACCATGTTGCCCTTTCCGGGCCGTTGTAACTGTTGAGTTCTCATATTGTTTTCTTGAGCTCGTACATAGTTGCCTTCTTACAGGCATAATTATGTTATTCATGTTACGTTCCTCCTACTGCTTTTGCACAAAACTGGAGAAGGCTGATGCCGTCCAGGGGTGTATACTGCAGAGGAGGAGCCACAGTTAATCTTTTTCAAATTATGCATAGTGTCGCCTCCTAGTGGACAGCAGCATAACACCCATGGTCCTGTGTCCCCCAATTAGAGGCTAAGAGAAAGAGATTTTACGGTGAGTACACAAAAATCTCCTTTTTTATAGCGCCAACATATTCCGCAGCGCTTTACAAATTGTAGAGGGGACTTGTACAGACAATAGACATTACAGCATAACAGAAATCACAGTTCAAAATAGATACTAGGAGGAATGAAGGCCCTGCTCGCAAGCTTACAAACTATGAGGAAAAGGGGAGACACGAGAGGTGGATGGTAACAATTGCTTTAGTTATTTGGACCAGCCATAGTGTAAGGCTCGGGTGTTCATGTAAAGCTGCATGAACCAGTTAACTGCCTAAGTATGTAGCAGTACAGACACAGAGGGCTATTAACTGCATAAAGTGTATGAGAACATGATGCGGGGAACCTGATTGTTTTTTTTGTTTGTTTGTTTTTTTTGTTTTTTTCATTCATTCATTCATTCATTCATTCATTCATTCATTCATTCATTTATTTATTTTATTTATTTTTTAATAGGCCACACAGGGATAGTTAGGTTAATGCGTTGAGGTGGTAGGCCAATCTGAACAAATGAGTTTTTAGGGCACGCTTAAAACTGTGGGGATTGGGGATTAATCGTATTAACCTAGGTAGTGCATTCCAAAGAATCGGCGCAGCACGTGTAAAGTCTTGCAGACGGGAGTGGGAGGTTCTGATTATTGAGGATGCTAACCTGAGGGCACGGGTATGGTGGTAGACTGAGACCAGAGAGGAGATGTAGGGTGGTGCTGAGCCATGGAGTGCTTTGTGGATGAGGGTAGTAGTTTTGTACTGGATTCTAGAGTGGATGGGTAGCCAGTGTAATGACTGGCACAACGTAGAGGCATCGGTGTAATGGTTGGTGAGGAATATGATCCTGGCTGCAGCATTCAGGACAGATTGGAGCGGGGAGAGTTTGGTAAGAGGGAGGCCGATTAGTAGAGAGTTACAATAGTCCAGACGAGAATGAATAAGTGAAACAGTAATAGTTTTTGCAGAGTCGAAAGTAAGAAAAGGGCGAATTCTAGAAATGTTTGTGAGATGCAGATAAGAGCGAGCCAGTGATCGGATGTGGGGGGTGAATGAAGGCTCGGAGTCGAGGATGACCCCAAGGCAGCGGGCATGTTGCTTTGGAGTAATGGTGGAACCGCACACGGAGATGGCAATGTCAGGCAAAGGTAGGTTAGTAGAGGGAGAGAACATGAGGAGTTCAGTTTTTGACAGGTTCAGTTTCAGATAGAGGGAGGACATGATGTTAGAGACAGCGGTAAGACAATCACTGGTGTTTTCTAAAAAGGTCGGCGTGATAACAGGAGAAGAGGTATATAATTGGGTGTCGTCAGCATAGAGATGGTACTGGAAACCAAATCTACTGATTGTTTGTCCAATAGGGGCAGTATACAAATAGAAGAGGAGGGGGCCTAGGACTGATCCTTGAGGAACCTCAACAGTAAGGGGAAGGTGAGAGGAGGAGGAACCAGCAAAAAGATACAGTGAAGGATCGGTCAGAGAGATAGGAGGAGAACCAGGAGAGAACGGTGTCCTTGAGGCCGATGGAGCGGAGCATAGTGAGGAGCAGCTGATGATCCACAGTATCGAATGCTGCGGAGAGATCCAAGAGAATTAGCATGGAGTAGTGACCATGCTAATTAACGTTTGTGCAGCATTGTATGGGGCAAATGTCTGTACGGAGCATCTTATGGGGCCATAATCAACATTTGTGCAGCATTATATTGGGCAAATGTGTCTATGGAGCATTTTATGGGGCCATTATTAACCTTTTATGCAGGATTGTATGGGGCATATTTTAATATGGGGCCACCATAAACTTTATGGAGCATTATATGGGGCTCCTGATTCAATATGGATATTCAAAAACACTTAACCTACTCATGTCTCAATTAATTCTACTATTATTGGTATCTATTTTTACTTTTGACATTTACCGGTAGCTGCTGCATTTCCCACCCTAGGCTTATACTCGAGTTAAGTTTTCCCAGTTTTTTGTGGCAAAATTAGGAGGGTTGGCTTATACTCGGTATGGTGAAATATGTGTGTATATATCTATATGTGTGTTGTGGCATATGTCTAGGGTTATATGTGTGACTAGTGATAATGTAACATCTGTCCTGAAGGCAAGTCACACCTAGGTGTTAATAGGTACTTCCTTGGGACCAGTAGGAATTGTGTCTCCATATCTCACCAGTAGGTCTAGCTAGAGCCAAGAAGAAGGTAACATTTGACACCTCTTAGGTCTTGGAGGGGAGATGCTAATTGCGGCCGGAGGGCATCTATTCCTGAGAACCTTTTCACACGTATCTCAAGAGAAAATAATGTATTCATTGGGGGCGTGGCCGTGGCCCAATCAAACAGGCAGCAGTTATGATATTGACCCGAGGGGTCGGTCTAGAAACCTGACCTCCAGACCAAAGTTATAATTTTAGGCTGCAGACAGAGAATTGTGTTCACATGTGAGGGCAGCCTGAGAAGCTGATGTGTTCCACCAACTCCATTCACCCCCCCCCCCCCCCTCAGGGAGCAGAAAGCAACTACCAGTTAGATAATTTCTGTAAGTTTCTCCTGTTTATTTTGATACTGTTTTGCATAAGTTGTATGTCTTTTTATTATCATATTTTTATACCTTTTTCTTATTGTAAGCATTGAACCTTTTGTCATTAAAGTATAAAACTTTAACAAGTTGAACCTTGAATCTTCTAAAAGAATCCATAGCCTAAGGTGTGTGAGCCTTATGAGTGATAGACCTAATTTTATTAGTATTATTATTTTCCGGGACTCCTCGCCCGTGTATTCGGTGAGTGGTGGCAGCGTGTATGAGCGGGTGTGTGGCCTGGGTCGGTGTGTTATTTATGCTCCTGTTATAGCATAGGACAGAGGTTGAATGTTGGCCTGAGAGAGGGGAGATTGATTAACCGTTGCAGGCACAACCCCAAGTCACATGTGAGAGCGGGCATGTGATGAATTAGTGACACCACGGAGTAGGGATCCGTGACACTTGGGTCGGCTTATACTCGAGTATATATGGTATGTTTTCTCTTCGCCACGACAGCACCCACTTGAGAGAGGGGATCCGCCCCTTAGGAACAGGAAACCCTATGGAGAGAATAAAAGGGGCGGTCCCCCTCGCTCCCACAGTTGGTTTCCTGTTCCTAAGGGAACCCATGGAGAAGAGGATACCTAGCCTGGATGCCGCCTGTGCGGTTTACCTGTGAGGACGGCAGGGGCTCCAGTGCTGGAAGCAGCGTCGGGGGTCCTGGTGTCAGTTTTCCCCCCTCTGCTGGCAGGCTCCGTGAGGCCAGGGCAGGAGGTCACATGGATCACGGGCAGGAGGACGCATCAGCGGGCCTGCGGCAGATATTCATGCTCCGATGCGCGACGCTGCTGCTAGCGATATGCGCGAGTGTGTAGCTGCCATTTGGCTCCCCTGGAGGTGATATGGAAGCGTCCAGGGCGAGAGCAGAGGAGAGATGACGCCGGGCAGTGCACACAAGATCCAAGATGGCCGCGACCCGGAAGTGGTGAGGACTTCCGGGTTCAACAGGAAGAAGATGGCTGCGCCCAGCATTGAATGACGCCGGCTCTGATTCCTCGGCGTCCAAGCATGGCGACGCCACCTCAGGACTCAGCGGTGCTTTCAGAGGTCACAGCTAACTTCCCTCGCAGCAGCGCATGCAGCGGACGAAATTCCTCCTCAAAGAGCACAAAAGAGAAGAGATCTGACCGATCTTCATCTCAGCCTGTGCTTGCATCTCCTCCTCTACGGCCGGTACCTTGACCATCTGCTTCACTGGGGTGAGTGTGTACCCTCCCTATTAAGCTAATCATGGCCCCTCTTATTTATATACCCTAGACAAAAAGATCGA